>NW_020800049.1:0-29613 GCF_003590095.1 Trichoplusia ni
TGCGTTATCTCTTGTCAGCCAACCTGTAAAGGTGACAGGGAACAAATAATCCGTCGGCAATCTACAGCTCTTCTCTAGTGGCTCCTAGAAGCTGTTCGCAGCGGCCACACCCTGGTAACCACGTTGGCTCGTGGGCTAAACCTAGAGAAGGGGGCCTGGTGATAACATCTCCCAAGCCAGAACGGAAATCCCCCGAATTTGTGTCGTTTACAAGACACCGAGGCAATCGCAGGAAGGCCTAGAGGCAGCGATAGGGATGGTGTTATCGTATGTCAAACTGCTGCATCTGGCATCTCTCTGATCGTAACGGTTCACCGTTCCATCGGATAAAGAGATGTTAGACGAGAGAGTGCTCCTACGTTTGCGCGTATGTTTGAGCACTATAATATATCCTGCGCATCTGACTGCTTCCACACAATGGACTCCGATTTGGCAAAGACTGGTGGCGATGGGTTGAGGTAAAGAGGTTCGGGCTGATGCAACCTGAGCTTTGTCTGAGACCTGCACACTAGCGGCTCTGGGGGTGTGAGTACACGCCGTGGTCGTTTTCTCTTTGAATTGGGGGGACAGAGAGAATCCGGCAGCACCCAGGGTGACAAAGCAGCCCTTTTTAGGGGAGCACTGCTTTCCCTGCTCAGCCTGGGAGGGGGCTAGAAAAGGTGCCCCAAAAAAAAATGCTCACCCCAAACACTTTTTGGATAGTAGTTACCACGGCTGCTTCCGCATCTTTTTATTCGTGGTCCACGCAACAGTATTAATAAACTTAAATCACCAATACTGACTTTTGGTGCATGGAATGTCCGCACCCTTCTCGACCGTGACACAAACGCCTGCCCAGAACGAAAATCTGCCATAGTTGCTCGGGAACTACATCGCTACAGCATTGATATAGCTGCTATAAGCGAAACCCACCTTGCCGAAGAGGGCGAATTAGTCGAGCATGGCGGTGGCTACACTTTTTACTGGAAGGGCACTGCTGCAACAGAACCAAGAAGGTCGGGAGTTGGTTTTGCGATCAAGAACAATCTTGTGAAGACACTACAAGAATGTCCAATTCATATCTCGGACCGTATTACCACTTTGCGCCTTCACTTAGACTGTGATAACTTCCTTAACGTCATCAGTGCCTATGCACCGACGCTAGATAGTTCCGACGACACTAAGGATAAATTTTACGAGGAACTTACACAATGTCTTCATAAAATACCGAACAGAGAGAAGATACTGTTATTAGGTGACTTCAATGCCAGAGTTGGACGAGATTATGAAGCGTGGCCTAAAGTTGTGGGTAGACATGGGTAGGCAACGTCAACTCTAATGGCCAGTTGCTGCTTAGTTTGTGTGCTCAATTCCAACTTGCAATCACAAACACCATGTTTCGCCTTGCTGCTAAGCACAAAACTACGTGGATGCATCCCAGATCTAAGCACTGGCACCTAATTGACTATGCCATCACGAGGCAGCGGGACATCTCTCAGGTCCTAGTCACTCGTGTCATGCGCGGTGCTCACTGCTGGACGGACCATAGGCTTCTTGTCACCAAACTTCGTTTATGCCTTCGGCGGCCATTTAGAGCTAGCATGAAAAAGCCTCGAAGCATAGACATTGAGAAACTCAAATATCCGGCACCCCGAGAAAAATACGCTGAATTGCTGGCATGTGATTTACACTCTCATCAAAATACCGGTGACATTAATACTGATTGGAAAGCTCTGTCGTCGTCAGTTCTTGATGTAGCCATTAACACCATAGGCTTAAAAACAAGACGCAAACAAGACTGGTTTGATGAGAACGACGAAGTTCTTACTAAAGCTATTGCCAAACACCGAGAACTTCTCAAGCACAGTAAGAACAGCACTCTAATAAGAGAGAGCGACCGCGAGTTGTGTAAGCTCACGAGATGTACCAAAGATAAATGGTGGCAAGACAAGGCTCAGTACATACAGTGGCTTGCTGACAGTAATCAGCTCGGGAATTTCTATAGCGAAATTCGCGGTCTTATGGGTACCATCAACTTCATAAAGGTACCACTGAAGTCGCTGGATGGCAACAGTCTGCTAACGAGCAAAAATGAAGTGCTAGATCGATGGGCAGAATATTTCAAGAATCTACTTAATTTAGATCGAACAGCCGATCTACGATATATAGACACTTTGCCTCAACTTCAAATAGCAGAAGAGCTGGATGATGCCTTGTCTAAGCACGAAGTAGTTTGTGCCATCAAACAACAGCAGAATCAGCGTGCGGTTGGCTTAGACCTTGTACCAGGTGAACTTCTGAAATATGGCGGCGAGGAGTTGCATTCGCGAGTCTGGGAAATGTTTGTGCTTATGTGGGAGAAAGAGCAGGTTCCTGATGCTTTTAAGTTATCACGCATCAGGGCTCTCTATAAGAACAAAGGCGACCGGTCGGAATGTGGTTCTTACCGAGGTATCTCACTGCTCTCTGTTCCTGGAAAAGTCTTCGCCAGAGTACTACTAAACCGCCTCAGAATCTCTCTGAAAAGATTCTGCCAGAAACCCAATTTGGTTTCAGACCAGATAGAGGGACTTGTGAGGCAATATTCGCAGTCCGTCAACTTCAGGAAAAAAGTAGAGAGCAGGGCCAGCACTTGTATCTATGCTTTATTGATCTGGAAAAAAGCATTCGACTGTGTCCCTCGCGAGGCTCTCTGGAAGGTACTGAGAAAGTTCGGGTGTACAGAGAAATTCATAAGACTCCTGCGACTCCTGCACGATGACATGCAATGTTGTGTAGCGATTGAAGATGACCAATCAAGCTTCTTTTCCGTCACCTGTGGAGTGAAACAAGGTTGTGTCTTGGCTCCTACATTGTTTGCATTATATTTCGCAGTTGTGGTCCGGGAAGTATCGACCTCTTCTCTTGAAGGAATTCGCATTCGTTATCGGACTGATGGGAAACTTTTTAACCTGAATAGACTCAGGGCGACCACAAAGGTGTCCTATGCACATATAGAGGACATTATGTATGCAGATGACCTTTGTTTCGTAGCTCAATCCCCTGAAGTTCTGCAGCAGTTAGTCACGAACCTTCACAAGCAGTGCTGTACTTTTGGCCTAAAGATCAGCGTGAAGAAGACAGAAGTGATGTCACTGGACAGTCACGGACATGAAGAACTGACCATCGTGCTTGGTGAAGATGTGCTGAAACAGGTCGATACATTTCGATACTTGGGTAGCACTATAACATCAAAGTGCGACCTTGACGCCGAAATGAATAGCAGAATTGGTGCTGCAGCTGCTGCTTTCGGCAAACTCGATAAGAAGGTCTTCAGTTCCCATGACTTAAAGCTATCCACAAAGGTCTCTGTTTATATGGCAGTTGTGTTGCCTTGCCTACTTTATTCAGCGGAAACATGGACGCCGTACCGACGCCACATCAGACAACTAGACCGCTTCCACATCAAATGTCTGCGCAAAATATTAAATATCCGCTGGTCTGATCGTGTGCGTAATACAGATGTGTTGAGGAGGGCCAAGGTAGGTGGCATTGAGGCATACCTTATGAGGAGACAGCTGCGTTGGTGCGGACATGTATTCCGCATGCCGGATACTAGGGTGGCCAAGCGCATCCTCTACTCTGAGCTGCAAGAGGGCAAGCGAAAATGTGGCGGTCAACTGCTGCGATACAAGGATGTGCTGAAGCGACACATGAAAAGCTGTTCCATAGATCCGTCTCAGTGGGAGAAACTGGCATCCAACCGCAGAGACTGGAGAAGCTGCGTAAAAGCCAATATCTATGACTTTGAAGCCCGTCGGCTTTCTGAGCTGGATGCCAAACGAGATGAGTTGAAAGCGCGACCACCTGTAGCTATCAACTACAACTTTGTGGCTGGTACCCTGACATGCCCGCAGTGTGCGCGGACTTTTACGCACAAAATTGGTTACTCCAGCCACATGAGAGCACACGCACGCCAATAGAGTCGAAGCAGTCGCCGTTACCGAAATCGGTGTGGAAGATTATTAGTTATTATAAAAATATTTCTTAATCTTCTATTTTTGTTCCAGATACCAACAACACCTCAAGAGTGGCTACACGTGGCAAATTCATTTGAAGAAAAATGGAATTTCCCAAATTGCTTAGGAAGTATCGATGGAAAGCACGTAGCCATACAAAAGCCAATTGATAGCGGCAGTGAATATTACAACTATAAAGGATTTTACAGCGTTGTACTTTTAGCGATAGTGGACGCAGAATACAACTTTCTGTACGTGAATATTGGCTGCCAAGGACGCATAAGTGATGGCGGAGTTTTCGCAAACACAAAATTTCGAAATAAAATTAACGACAATAGTTTGAAAATACCCAGTGACAGCTCACTACCAGGCAGAAACAAACCTGTTCCTTATGTGTTCGTAACAGATGATGCGTTCCCTTTAGAAAAACACTTATTAAAACCTTTTCCAGGACCACAGGATAGCAATTTTAAGGAAAGAATCTTCAGTTATAGACTGAGTCGTGCGAGGAGAGCAGTAGAGAACGCATTTGGGATTTTGTCAGCCAGATTTAGAGTTTTACGAACTACAATATTATTAGATCCAGAAAAAACTACTACTTTAATTATGACATGCGTGCTACTGCATAATTTTATAAGAAAAACTGAATCGAGCATGATTTACGCTCCATCTCAATACTATGATGGAGATGACATAGTAACTGGTACACGTATCGATGGACAATGGAGATTAGAACAGCAGCAATTAACACCACTTGAAGCATGTGAATCCCTGACAGATGATGGGGAAGAAA
This sequence comes from Trichoplusia ni, assembly GCF_003590095.1. Classification (NCBI taxonomy): domain Eukaryota; kingdom Metazoa; phylum Arthropoda; class Insecta; order Lepidoptera; family Noctuidae; genus Trichoplusia; species Trichoplusia ni. The sequence goes on from NW_020800049.1 coordinate 4,771, forward strand.
TAAGAAAAGAATTCGCAGAATATTTTTCAAATAAAGGGTTTTTGGACTGGGCATCTAAATATTATTAAAAGACGTTAAAATAAAACTCACCTGCAACCCTCCATCGACAGTTAAACTTGGAATATTTTTGCCTTTAAGGAACATGAGTTTTTTAAATGCAAACCATTTACTTGACTCATTAGCTCCTGCACCAGATTTATTAGATTTACATTCTCGGTTAAATTGACCTACGAGTGATCGAATCTTTTTTTCAATTACTTTTTTATCCATATTAAATTCACTGGCAATTTCCATCCAAGCATCGTGTTTTTTTATTTCGGTCTTTGTAGCTCTCTGACATCGTGTTCCATAGTACTTCTCTTGCTTGAAACATTTCAATCAGTTTGTAAACATCATCGTTATTTCAATTACCGGACATATTTTATTGCTTGGCGCACGCGCAACCACTAATACACACGCACAGCGATGCACGCTGACACAAAGGGACTGACAAGCGAGACACCACGCGCAGCGACCTGCGTACTCTAACCCCCACCGCACCGCACCGCCTATCCCGCCATCACCCTTATAAAATGTTGACAAACAAAAGATAACACATGTTTTATTTTTTTATAATTTGTTTTGTTATAAAATGTTTACTAACATTACTAAACATTTTATAAAACCTTTATAAAACCACCTTCATATACATCTACCTTGCTGCTCCTGTGGACCATCCCAATGACCACTATTAATTTGTTCTTTCTTTGTTTTTTATTTTGATTTAAACTCCCACAGCCTAATTTAATGATACCGCCTACTACTACCTGCTATACTGGTTTCACCCTCATTTACTACTGCTACCTGCCTTTCTGGTACCACCTTCAGATACTTTCATGGTACTGTAGATGCATCTACATACAGTATAATATTATGTCTAACATGTATTTGAAAAAAATATGTAGAAAGTTCTACAGTATCCGCCAATTCATTTACATCGATTTTCCCATGGAAATATTTTTTTCGTAGTTTTAACGTAGAATGCCTATGTGTTAATCCAGGGTGTCAGATAACTCTTATTTGGAAAAAATATGTTGCAGTAATATGGCAGAAAAGTTTCGTGGTCAAAGATTATTAAAATAAGAGTATCCCATGAAAGATCATGTATCTTACGGTTAAAATACAATTTTGGAGAAGAATATTTTGACATGTACAACATTATAGAACGCAATAAATTGTTTAGCATTTACTTGTTCACTGATCCGGATCCAGCTAAATCAAAACTCCTGTAGAAATTGCAATCGTCGATAACTTGACACAGATTTACCAAGAACCAATCCCCATTCCTAAACCTCTGTATGTTGATTTACTTGGATTATGTGCTGGTGAAGCCCTACCTAAATATAACCATGGCTTTTACAACTCTCTTGTACATTGCGGAAATTCGGAACAGCAAAACTCAGATGATCTTGATGAGTCAAACCTGGATGATGACTAAATGGCATGTATTGGCAAGTTACATATGTTTATTTTGTATTGTTTGTGTATACATCGTTGCATAATATATCTTTGATTAACATGCCTTTAATTAGTTCAAAAATGTTTTATTTTAAGAATTTGGTTAATTATTACTTTTGATTTTGCAATTTAGACGACCCAGTATTTTACTTTTACAATAATTAAACCTCTTTTATTGGCCACGGAATAATACCGTTAATTAATTTTAAAATATCATCTCACTTTGTTTAGTCAATGAATAGTATGGTAACAACTTGTTACTGATTTAGATAACACTAGCTGTTGCCCGCGACTCTGTCCGCGTGGACTTCAGTTGTGTTCGGTGGTCCCCGTTTCCATGGGAATGCCGAGATAAAATGTAGCCTTGACCCCCAATTACACACCTTCAATTCAGACTACCCTTGTGCACATATTTCATTACTTTTAACAAACAATGTTTATAAAAAGAATTTCATATTAGTTTTACCTACCATTGAGCCCCCTTTACAACCCTTTTTTTCATCTAAATAGTAGCCTATGTCCTTAATCACATTATCTGTATACCTAATTTCTATACTATTGGTTCAGTAGTCAGTAGTATTGGTGTAAAAGCGAGACAGACAGAGAGATACTTTCGTATTTATAATATTAGTATGGAAAGATGCACAGTTTATATGCCAAAGTCAATCAAACAACTCAACAAATCTATCGCCATCAACCGCAAGATATAATATAGTCCTCTCCAAAGTTTCGCCACATAACCGTACCTAGGTATCCACGACACCGCTTTTAATTTATTAACGAACTAGCTGTGCCCGCGACTTCGTTCGCGTGGTTGTTGAGAACAAAACAACGTCGTTTAGTTAAGAGTATATCACCTTTTTGATGATTTAGATAAGAGTCCTGACTCAAAGGTCACTGAAAGGTTACTTTTTTTTCTTTGAGGCATTTTCAAGGAAAATTTAAGCAATAAAAGAACCAACAACACTTATGACCGAATAGCCTACAAACTTAAAAGAACAGTGCACGTCAAACAGTCTAAGTATGACAACGAATCGTCTGTTCGTGGTCTTGACTCAACGAATTGGCTAAGTTACTGTAAAACGATTGGCGCTATTGGATACAAACTCATCATCATCATCATCAGCCTATCGCAGTCCACTGCTGGACATAGGCCTCTCCAAGTGCACGCCACTGAGATCGATTTTCGGCTTCTCGCATCCAGCTCCTGCCAGCCGTCTTGCGCAAGTCATCACTCCACCGTGCCTGAGGACGTCCTACACTACGTTTGCCGAGGCGTGGTCCCCACTCTAGAACTCGTTTACCCCAACGGTTATCGGTTCTTCGGCTAATATGGCCAGCCCACTGCCACTTCAGCTTGCTGATTCGGTGGGCTATGTCGATGACCTTGGTTCTCTGACGGATTACCTCATTTCTGATGCGATCCCTCAGAGAAATGCCGAGCATAGCCCGCTGAGCGACTTTAAACTTGTGAACCAGCCCTACCGACAGTGTCCACGTTTCGGCTCCGTAAGTCATGACCGGTAGGACGCACTGATTGAAGACTTTTGTCTTTAGGCACTGTGGGATCGACGATGTTAGGACTCGACGTAACTTCCCAAATGCAGCCCAACCCAACTGAATTCTCCTATTCACCTCGTCCTCAAAGTTGTTTCTACCTAACTGCAAGGTCTACCCGAGGTATACATATTTCTGAACAATTTCGAGAACGGCGCCGTGTATCGCAATCAGTTCCGGTAGAACATGTTCATTGAACATGACCTTGGTTTTGTCCAAGTTCATCCGTAGGCCGATGCGTAGAGAAGATTCAGCCAGGCCGTTCAGCATCTGTTGTAGGTCCTGCAGCGTTTTCGCCATGATAACGACATCGTCAGCAAATCGCAAGTGATAGATGTGTTCGCCATTGATGTTGATGCCGCGTCCTTTCCAGTTCAGCGTCTTGAACATATCCTCCATTGCATTAGTGAACAATTTCGGGGAAAAAACATCCCCTTGTCTCACTCCTCGATGCAACGGTATGGGCCTTGTTTGCTGATTCTGTACTTGGACGGACATTATAGCGGCTTCGTAAAGACATCTCATCACTTGGATGTATTGCCAATCTACTTGACAACGCTGCAGGGACTCCAGAACAGACCAGATTTCAACCGAGTCAAAGGCCTTCTCATAGTCCACAAATGCTAGACACAGGGGCTGATTATACTCTTCGGTCTTCTGTATAATCTGCCGCACTGTGTGGATGTGGTCTATGGTGCCGTATCCGCTCCGAAACCCAGCCTGCTCCGGCGGTTGGAATTCGTCGAGTCTTCGCGTAAGTCGGTTCGTGATCACTCTTGAGAACAACTTATAGACGTGTCTTAGGAGGGAAATGGGTCGATAGTTCTTCAGCTGGGTTTTGTCTCCCTTTTTGAAGAACAGGACGACAAAACTCCTACTCCACGCCTCTGGAGTTCTCCCTTCAAACAGGTCGGCATTAAAAAGCTTTTGGAGCTCCCCTAGTAAGGGTTTCCTCCTGCTTTTAATAGCTCTGTTGTAATGCCATCCTCGCCAGGGGCTTTTCCATTGTTGAGCTGTCTCAGAGCGATCTCGATTTCGCCACTGCTGACTTCTGGCAGGTCTTCGGTGAAATGGCGTGTTAATGTGGCTCTGGAATCCTCATTTCCGGGATCAGGTCGAGATTCATGCGATGCGTATAACCGGCCATAGAAATTTTCCACTTCCGAAAGGACTGCCGGCACCGAAGAAACGACTTCTCCACTTGTTGTGGTCAGCTTCGTCAAGTGGCTTCTTCCAAGAGATTGTACGAACACCTTTGACCCCCGATTCAGCTCTAGGATACAAACTACGAAGTAAATAAAATACTACTTCGTACTTCAAACCAATGACCAAACGAAACCAAACAGCCAATACTTATATTTCGACCAATTTAGAACAACGATTATCTTCCAAGCAACCTAAGACCTTTTACGACACACTCGAGAACTTTTAAGACTCCAAACGAAACCCAATTTGTCAAGTAAACACGGTCGACTTGATTCTCGCGCGGAATCTCTTAACACCGCGATTCAGAAAATGACGTCATTTGCACAACGCCATCTATCGGATTTGGATTTCAACTATCAACATTTGTTCTATTTTTAGTCTTAAGATGTCGTTGCAAGTACTATACTGAATTGCGTAACGTAATATTTTACTTCTTGAACTCACTAAATTAATCATATCTTTTGATAGAGTGAACCGATTTCGATGAAATAAAAACTAAGTTATACCTCAAGTTGCGTATAATTTTTGTATATAAACATTGTCTGCATTGAATTCGTAGATTTTACGTGATGCGCGCACAAACAAACATATAAACAGACAAACAGACAAAAATTTCAAAAATGAAAATGGGTTCTGTTACTTATCTTTTCACACGCTGGCTATTTTTTTTTTTCAATTTCTTCAATGTACAAAAATGACTTTTCTACAGATTTATTATATGTATAGAAAAATTACTCAAACCCAAAAGAGCAAGAAGAAAACATTCTATCTATTTGTGATATCAATCGTTTATGAGAAGATATACATGTTTCTATTTATGAACGAAGTTGACGAATACCTAGTCTACGCCTTGTTTTTATCAATTAATACAACACACATGTTCTCATGACCTCCAACAGACCTGTCAATACAACTTCAAATGCTACTACAGTAATCAAAGCGACGGCACGCTGCAATTACAAAAAGAGTTCGTATATCTATATCAAGCGAATTGACAAATAAATCACGAAACTAAATTACATTTGAACTTTATTTTTGCGAAAAGTCAACGGTAAAGATGGCGACAGCGGTTTGTTTGTCAGTACCATTGGAATTTAACGAAATTAATCCATAATCTGAATTTTGCGCATATATTTATCGACTCAAAATTGATATTTTTTTTTCGTTTTGTTATTCATATAAGGTTTTGATCAAAATTATTAATATAGATAATAATCTACTCCACAAATTTAGGTGTAATTTCGAAATGTAATGACACTAACAACGGCATTCTGAAAGTTGCTATGATTGCAATTTTTGTTTATTACTCGCTAAAACCGCCCGCCCGCTACATATCGAACCATTATGCCCTTTGACCTAGTAAGGTCCGAAAGTTTCCGGCCTGAACTATAAAATGAAGGATAAATCTCAATCAATTTTTATTATTTTTCAATATAGTCCCCCTTAATGTCGATACACTTTTCGCATCGCTTTATTAACATTTCAATTCCTTTAAAAAAATAGTCAAAATCTGCCAAAACCGCGGGCTTCGCCTCTTCATCCGTGTTAAACTTTTTCCTCGCAAGTTGGATTTCAATTTTGAAATAATAATAATAATAATCGCTTGGGGCCAAGTCGGGACGATAGGGTGGATGATCGAGCTCAGAGAAACCTCATTCTTTGATGGCAGTCTTGGAAATACCTGATGTGTGGACCGGCGCTTTGTCACGAAGCAGCAACACACCTCGCGACAGTTTCCCTCGACGTTCTTTTATAATAGCATCTCGCAATTGATGTAGTAAGGAAGCGTAGTCCTCGCCCATTACAGTTGTGTTGCGTGCTTCAAAATCCGCCACTAAAATTCCTTCGGAATCCCAAAATATTTTGGCCATGATTTTTTTTTTGTGACTGAGACACCTTTGCTTTTTTGGGCCGCGGTGAGCTGGGACGTTGCCACTCCATCGATTCCTTTTTAGACAAAGGATCATGATAAAGAACCATTGTTTCATCTCCTGTTACAATTGAATCCAAAACATCTTTCTGACGGCTTTCACACAGGGATAAAAATTGAGCACAGCACTTTACCTTCTTGCTTCTGAACAGCGGAAATAAGTTTTGGGACCCACCTTGCACTGACATACCCAAATGCTCATGTAGGATTCTAAGCACAGTTGTTGGCAGGAAACTTTTGGACCTTACTACTTTACCTTACTTAGGTACAATCCTTTTTCCAGTTGAAATGGTGAGGGGCGCGGGCGGTGGCAATTTTATCATTTTTAAGAGTATATTTCAAATTTCTCTTGTTTAATTTTCCTTCGTACTTATTATCTTAGTTGATGATAAAAAAAAAAAAAAATCGCGCCTAGAGGTATTTTACGTCGGATACATGAACTGGGCTCCTTTTGTAAGACGACTAAAAAGGGTAGACACAGTGAAACACACATACTTTTTCTTTGCTCCCATTTAATATAATTTTATTATACACTATTTTAATGTTTTGACCAACCCAGTTGCTTTGTGGACCCCCCTTTACTCACTAATAATCGTTTTTAAGTCTTTTACACTGCTGCTTAACTTTCACCTCTGACCCCGCACTTCATCACCATGGACGCTAAACTAGCACTGAACTTGGAGGGCTTGGAATCCGTCTTCACCGCAAAGATGGCTGCCTATGAAGCAAAACTGGCATCTGCTACCGCTGGCTCCTCCTCTTCTGCTGCCCTAAGGTCAGTTGCAACTTTAACTCCGCTATCTCAAGAGTTTAGTGCTACTTCAAAAGCTTTGTCTTGCAAGCTCTTACTAAGTTCAAAACTCAACTGGAGTTACTTTCGCAAGGTTTTGACAAGTACGAAACTTTCATGTGGCGCAAGGTGCTTTTAATCCATGGTGTCCCAGAAGCCAAAGATGAGAAGGTCCCTGATGTTGTCTCTGAAGTGTTCCGTGACAACTTAAAGTAGAACAAGCTCTCCAGGGAGAACATCCATGTGTGCCGCCGGTTAGGATCAGGCAAGCGTTCCAGACCAATACTTGTGAGGTTCTTCACCACCGAGCATCGCCAACTTGTTTGGGATGCCAAGAAGTTACTTAAAGGTACTGGTTACACTATATCCGAATTCTTAACTCGTAGTCGTCACAAAACCTTCGTTGCCGCAAGCAAACACTTTGGGATGACTAATTGCTGGTCGAGTGGGGGTAAATTAGTTATCATCACTCCTGACAAGTCTCGCCATAAATTAGAATCCATGGACGAACTACATAAACTACTCTCAAGATATCCCTCCAACAACGATGTCCTTGTGCAGCCGGCAGTTCCAACTTCGCCTGAGCTTGTCTCCTTGACTTCCGAGCCCGCGACACCCGTCAACAAGGTCCAGAGAAGGTCAAAGCGTCGTAACTAAGTAGTTTTTGTAAATTATGCATGTTTAACTTTAGTATTTGTTCCGACTTTGCTGCTTTGCACCTCATTTTATCGCTGCTCCATAGCCTATTCTTACATAACTTTTTCTTTAATCCACCGTCTTGTGCTTCTTTCTTTTTCTTTCGCAGTCACCTTCAATATATTATTATAAACTGGTCGGTATTGTCGGTAACCTATTCAATAAAGTTATTGACAAATGACATCTCTGTAAACTGACAACTGACAGCTGTCAACTGTCAAACTTAGTGATGCGTTTTGCTAACTGCGTTTCGTTACATCATATTAGTTTAGGTGCATCGCAGTAAAGTGTTCTGTTTTGTTCTCTTTCTTTCGTATTTCTATTGTGAGTAAGGGAGGTTGTATTTATAGCAACCTATCGAGCTATTTATTGTATATTTTAAATTATTAGTTTTATATAGTTTATTAAATTTGTATAATATAATTTTACATGGATATTGCAGCTAATTTTAATGATAGTTTTTTCTCCTGTTCCACATCCGATAGTTTCGCAAGCGCAGACAGTCACAATGCGTCCTTCCCGCGCTCGCTGCATGAAAATCTCTCTATATATTTTTTCTTATTACCCCAAAAGTCTCCATATTACCCACATCAACGCTCAGAGTGTTCCGGCTCACTACTCCGATCTTCTGGCATCCTTTAGTAGCGTCCATCTTGACATCCTTCTCATTTCTGAATCGTTCCTTAAGCCCTCCCTACTTTCGACCCACTTTGCGCTTCCTGGTTTTGTGTTGATTCGCAACGATAGAACCGGGAAAGGCGGGGGTGGGGTCGCTATCTATCTCCGTGCCGATTTACCCTACAAGGTTATTTGTACATCTCCTTCCCATTACTCCGAATCGACTGAATACATTTTCCTTGAGGTTCTGGTAAACCACTCCAAAATTTTAATCGCTGTATTTTATAGTCCCAACTGTCATATTAACTATTTCGATGATCTGGAAATGCAGCTTTCGAACATGTGTCCCCAGTATTCTCACGTCATCATAATGGGTGACTTCAATACTTGTTTATTGAAAAACGACTCTCGTGCTCGAAGGCTGCAAGGCCTCCTGTCCTCCATCAATCTGCATATTCTTCCCCTTTCAGCCACTCACTTTGCCCCGAATTCATCTCCTTCTTTGCTTGATCTGATGTTTGTATCGTCTCCTTCTAATGTTTCTGACCATGGCCAACTTCCTGCTTGTTTTTCCTACCACAACCTTCTCTTTCTTTCATATCGCATTCGTACCCCTAAAGTCAAACCTCAACTCGTAAAGTTACGCTTTAATGATATAAATCTAGAGGCATTGCGCCATGATGCCAGTCTTATTGACTGGAGCCCTGTGGTTGATGTCTGCGACGTTGACGACAAAGTGAACCGATTCACATCTACCTTGCTTGCTTGGTTTGTTCGACTGAGGGATAGAGCAAAACGCAAATATGAACGTAGGCCTACTGCTGACAATCTCCTCCACTATAAAACCGCACGCAACTGCTGCAATCATTTATGCCAGACCGCCAGAAGAAAGCACTTTCACGATAACCTAGTTGATCGTAGCACTGGCGATGTCTGAAAATTTCTGCGGTCTATTAGAATCGGTAGGCCTAGTCTGCCGATAGTGAAATTGACCTTTCTTCCTTAAACCACCACTTTTCTCTCCCCCCTATTACTCTTAACTCCTCTACTAAATCTTCCACTCTACTTGAGCTCACCTGCCTACCTCCTCCTCGCTGTCCATATTTCTATTTTTCTCCTGTTACCGAAGACGACGTCAGAAAATCCGTTTTAGCCATTTCCTCCACTGCGGTGGGTAACGATAACCTGTGCTATCGTATGATATTCCCCATTCTCCCACAATTACTCCCCATTCTTTCACATTTATTCAACTATTCTCTCTCATCCAGCTCTTTTCCTTCAGCGTGGAAACTCGCTCATATTATTCCTCTGCCGAAATTCTCGAATCCTTCCTCTTTCTCCCAATACTGGCCTATTTCAATACTTCCTTTCCTCTCTGAAGTACTTGAGCACATAGTCCACCACCAAGTTTCAGATTTTCTGACATATTTCAGTCTCATTTCCCCTTTCCAATCCGGTTTCCGTCCTGGCCACAGTACCGTCACAGCTCTCCTTAATGTCACAGATGATATCCGCTGGGCTATCGAAAATAAATCTCTCACTATCCTTGTAGTTCTTGACTTCAGCTCTGCTTTTAATTCTGTGGATTTCGACATCGTCCTAGGAGTCCTGCAGTCTCTTAATTTTTCCTCCTCTTCCTTGACCTGGTTTGATTCATACCTCCGTGGTCGTTCTCAGCGAGTCCGCCTTGATGAGAGATACTCTGATTGGTGCGATCTTATTGCAGGTGTACCCCAAGGAGGTGTCCTTTCTCCTCTCCTATTTTCTGTTTTTATTAACTCCATTTGTACATTCAACTCTTCAGACTTTCACCTTTATGCTGATGACCTACATTATCGACATTTTTCTCTGCCCGAAATTGATTTGGCCATAAATGCCATAAATTGTGACTTAGTCAGCATTGGCAAGTGGGCTCGATCTTATGGTCTAAAAGTTAACCCTGCAAAATCTAAGGCTATGATTATTGGCAGTAGGCACTATCGCACCGCTATTGATCTGTCCTCTCTAAGGCCTCTGTATCTTGATGGCGAGGAGATTCCTTACTCGGACACTGCAAAAAACCTAGGGGTGTTAATCGATTCACACCTCTCATGGCGTGATCAGGTCAACGAGCTAAGTCGCAAGGTCCACTTTTCCCTTCACTCTCTGATGCCTGCAAACTTTCCTTCCCTACAAGACCAAAATTGTAGTAGCCCAATCCTTGGTTCAACCCATTATCGACTATGCCGATGCCTGTTAATTGGATGCCACCGAGGAGCTACTTAATAAGCTTGAGAAGTTGCAAAATTTGTGTATCCGATTTGTCTTTGGGCTAAGCAAATATGATCACATCTCTCAGTTTCGCTAAGAACTCAAGTGGCTCCCGATTCGCCTTCGCAGGAACACTCGTATCCTATGTCTCCTATATAATGTCCTTCACAATCCACTATATCCTTCCTACTTGCGTGATCGCTTTTCCTATATCCGCCCTCCTGATGCCCTTTGCAGATCACATCTTAAATCCAATCTCAAAATTCAACCCCACTCCACTGACTTCTACTCCTTCTCCTTCTCCGTTCATGCAGCGAGACTGTGCAATGCGCTGCCACCTATCATTCGTGATTCCAAATCTGTCAGTCTATTTAAACATCGTGTTAAAGAACACTATCTTGCCTCTGTAAGATAGTCTAATGTCTTTGTCCATGTAACTTTATTTATAAAATATATGTATATATTTATATGTCGGAGATGAGCATGAGAATAAATAACTAAATCATAATTAAAACCTCATTGGTGAAAAATAGTTCGCAACCTCATTCATAAAACCTATATAGTTACTGTTCGCGCCAATACTGGCTGGTTGTAAAATAGAAGCGCGGGTATATTTGAATTTAGAATAGTGGATTATGAGTTTTGAAGATGGTCGTGTTACTAAGTGATTATCGCGTAATATTAAAGTTAGTAATTGTTGAGGCGTAATTGATGATTGTGTTGTTAATATTGTGAATATAGATTGTGTAAAGTGACTTAATAATGTGTAGTGATTGGACAGCGCAAGGCTGGGGAGTTTGTTGTGCCGTTTGTTCTCTCCAGCGCGCTTAGCAAGCGGTGACGGGCGGGCGTTGTTGGGAATATGTCCAGATAGGGTTAGGATTAAACGATAATGAGATGATGAGGCGTGAATGTGTGTTTTATTGAATACCCTATCCCGATGTCGGCTATCCTGACACCCAAAAGAGAGCTACGCCGACATCAGAATTGGGATGGGACGATGGACGTCCACAAGATAATTTGAGCTGACAATGAATATTGGAGAATTACATACTACGTCGCTGCCTTCCAATGCGTACTACGTTCAAGTCTACGACTAAATCGGAATTCTGGCAAAACGAAAGGATAAAAGGTTTGATGGTTATTGTACCGAGTAAGTAAAAAAAAAAAAAACTCAACGCAAGTAAGTATAATGATTGTAGCTATGAGGCGAGGTATCGGAATAAACAAATTGTCTTGAGGGTGATTCTTGTGTGGTTTTAATGTTGAAAACTAATGATTGTTCTTATTACAACGTGTCGTCTTATAATGTAAACTTCAAGGGACAGTTACTCAAGAAGCAAACTATGCCGTCCGCTATGTCTGTACGTTAAAAGCATCGAGGTAAACTGGCGCGGAGTGCAGAGAGTACGAGTCGAGGACTGCAGTGAGAACTAACTTGACGTTGGTGCTTATGGTCGAGCTGCCTGCAGGATCACAACGGTGGGTCGATTACAATTTAATTTTGTTAAGGAGCTGCATATTAACTACGAATTAATGAGAGTTCTGCTATGAAGTTGGCTATTTAAGATTTTAACGTTTGTTTTGTTTCCATAAAAGAAAAAACAAAACGTAATTTAATCAGACCAATTTAGTTTCTTTTTTTCGTTGTTCTGCTATCCTGCGGCAGCAGTATCGAAACGCCAATCTGTTGGTTGTTCATGTACGCACCAAACCAATCAAATTCGACGGTATGACTCGCGCGAAGTTCGTTAGAGTCGCCAACGCCTCCTAGCGTCAGTTTTTCAAAAAAGGAAGCGCGCGCGCGGCACGGTATGATATCGCGGCTCAACTAAAACCGAAAACCGATTACACCTCCTATTAAAACCGTGTGAAATCATCAGCCAGTAGCCTTCATCATCTCAGGATCACCAACGGAGTGGAAGCTCAACGACTAGTGCAGGTCGCAGCCCAGGATTCACGAGGTACGTGCGTGCATTGTATCTTTACTGTAGCCTGTCTAGGATCTCGCAGAACAACAAATAATTAACGTGTTTTTTGTCGAAGACCACCTCCTGGTCTCCCCAGAGTGGCATCCGCATCACAATTTCATTTCGGCTGGTGCGAGTTGCTACATCTTTTTGGTGCCGAAACCCGGGAGCTTCCATTTAATTCTTATCGAATCGCCATATTGGTTTTCTGGTTAAAGGTAACTTAAAATAATCTCAATCGATCTATTGTTTTAACAAACCACATCGTATTTTGAGTTATCCCATCGGAACTATCAAACCATTCCATTAATTTCATAATTATTCATAACTAAACACGTCACGTAAACGAGCTAAGTAGGTACTTATCCTAAATACGCCATCGAACAAAAAACTATAACAATAAAACTTCCGATTAGCTTGTGAGGGTACCTATGCCGATCTAACTACAAATACCGTCCTGCATGGGTATTCTCGCTTGTTACTTAACAATTATTGTGGTGAAGTCAAATTGTGCAATCACTATCAATTCATCGGTGCACACTTTGACAACCCGCAATAAGTAACTCATCGGCTCATTAAAATGCAAGTGACCTACCTAAACAAATAACGTAATACTAAGTAGATTATCCGTTTTTATTAAAGTGGTTTTTATAGTAACATTTGTTCATTAAATACTTTCATTCGTAAAAACGTACGTCGTTTAAACGTACCTACGAGTATTATTATTCACTGTAGGTAGGTAGATTGAAATATCGTAAACCGTTTCTATCAAAATAACGTATCAGTTACCTAGGTACCTACGAATAAAACTTCTCGACGAGTCGGTGATTAAATTTACCGTTTATTTTTACGAATGGAACATAGAGGTAATCAGCTGTTGCAGTACATTGTGTCTATACAGTCACCAATCGACCCTGTCATATTATCTGTGTATGCTTATAATAAGCAGCGAGTAGCTAGATTTGCTAGTTGGTAACAATAGGGATACCTACACCGTACACGCGTCTTGTAACGTACCTATTTCAAGCGCGCCGAAGTTCGGTGCGCGTTTGGGTAGGATACACTGTCTTAGCGACAACTACCTACTTATTGCGGATGAATCTTGCACATAAGTAGGTACATTTATTTAGTGCTTAATTATAATCCATAAGCTTAACTCTGTATTGAAATTCTTCGCACATTACAAGAAATAATATCTCATAGCTTTGTTTTGTACCCGCTTAATAAACTTTTTTTAAATGCCGCTTCTCGGAAAACCTACCCACAGAATATTCGACTCAAGATTTACCGTCTTTGCGTAGGAAACGAACCATTTCTTATAACCGTTTAAATAAAGCGCTGGAGATAGGTATTTTAGCCGAAAACGATTCTTCTCAACTAAATTTGTTTTTGTCATATTTTCAAGACATTAAGCAACATGCTGCTAGTTTTGAGGATGCGCATTTTACGATCCAGGAGATTCTCGATGACCCTGAAAATGAGGACAATGACCTTCAAGAAAGGTTTGATGCAATGTATTACAGATTATTGTCAATCCATCGAACGTTATCTAAAACTGAATCCACTCGGTCTTGCGACACTTCTTCGTCGAATATTCGATTACCGAAAATCGTGCTTCCTAACTTTAGCGGCGACATTAAAAAATGGCCTGAGTATTATGATACGTTTAACACCTTAATACATAACTCAACATCGTTAACCGACACTGAGAAGCTTCATTATCTCGTATCGTCTCTGAGCGGCGATGCGCTGCTTGTTATCAAGCCTTTCCCTCTGACACACGAACACTACCGCGACGCATACGAAGCACTCACCGCGCGCTATAAGAATAAGCGGGATCTTGGGTTTACGTGTTGGCGGGATATTTTGAAAATTGAATTTAAGGTTTACGACGCGCACGCATTTAGAAGGTCACTCGATTTATTCGACGAAAACTTGTGTGTCAAAGTGTATCATATCTTATCGAAGGTCGACCAGAGGCTTCGTCGGGATTTTGAGGAAAAACATTCCGATGTAGAACTACCTACTTATAACCAATTGCGAAATTTCCTGCAATCCAAGTGTGAGGCTTTATTGCGAGACACACATTTCGTTGAATCGGACAAACCTCAACCGAGGTCTAAATCTGCTCACCCGCAGCCCCAACCGCGCAGTTCTGCGTCACACACACTCGTTGCCGCTAAGCCCGCTACTACACAACAACTGAATGAAGGGGTACCAACGAATGTCCCATACACAAAAAAATGCACGTTTTGTTCAGATTTCCATTCCATTGCCGCATGTCCCGAGTTTCTTAAAAAATCGTTTGATGAACGTTTGCAGATCACTTCTGAGAAACACTGGTGCTTTAACTGTTTGAATCCATCACATCAGTTAAAAGATTGTAAATCTATATTTTCGTGTCGCATATGCAAGAGAAACCACCACACCTTACTCCATCGCGATAGGTCTAGTGAGTCAAATCAGTCTTCATTGACATTAGTGTCAAGGTCGTTAACACACACCACTGTCCTACTGGCCACAGCAGTGATTCAGGTCCGTGATGCCTTTGGCTCAATGCAATCGTTCCGAGCTCTTTTTGATACTGGAAGTCAAAGCAATTTTATCACGGAAAAGGCAGTGAAACGTCTAAGCTTACCACTTGGTCCAACTAACGACAACGTCAGCGGTATCGGAGATGCTTCAGCGCCGATTCTTGGTGACATCACGTGTTTGATAGGCACAAAGGATAAAATCCTATATAAATTGAACTTGCACGTCATATCAACAATATGTGGCGATCAACCGATAGCAAAACTTAATACATCTGGGTGGACCCACATTGAATCGAAACCCTTAGCAGATCCTGGTTTTGATCTCCCGGGACCTATCGACATATTGCTCGGCGCGGAGGTGTTTGCTGACTCGCTTCTAAATCAACATATCAAAGGCAATGCAAATCAACCGATAGCTCTTAACTCTGTTTTCGGTTGGCTTCTTTTGGGCAAAACTCGTCTAGCTTCAAACACCTTAGTGCACGCATCGGGAAAAAACGATATCGACTTGAATTCGTTAGTTCAACGTTTCTGGGAGTTAGACTGCGTACCCAAGGCGTCTCTTCTGACTCCAGAGGAGGTGTTTTGCGAACAAAAGTTCTTATCCGACCATTGCCGCGATACGTTTGGACGATACACAGTACGCTTACCATTCAAAGATGATAGCGAACCGAAGTTTGAAGGTTTTCGTGACCTTGCACTTAGACGATTTCATGCAATAGAACGTAGGCTGTCTCGTGACCCTGACTTACAAAAGGAATACGCGAATTTTATGACAGATTACTTGGACGCTGGTCATATGTCTTTGGTTCCCGGGAATGAACTCAGTCAGGGGAAATATTATATTCCACATCATTGCGTCTTGCGTCCTGACTCAGCTACCACCCGTCTCCGCGTTGTCTTTGACGGCCAAGGATGCCCACTCTTGGTCTTTAAACGACACTCAACTAATCGGTCCCAAGTTACAACCGAACATTTTAGAAATTCTATTGCGATTTAGGGTACATAATATTGTTTTTATGGCTGAAGTTCGACAAATGTACCGTCAAATTCTTATTTCCCAAGCCGATCGTGACTACCAGCGCATTTTTTGGAGAACCACTCCTACAGAATATCTTCAAGAATACCGTTTGAATACTGTAACATATGGCGTTTCATCTTCACCCTTTCTTGCGTGTCGTACTCTGCGACAGCTTGCCGAGGACGAGGGCAATCAATATCCCATCGCAAAGGGAATCATTCTGTCTGACGTATATATCGACGACGTGGTCAGTGGTTCGGACACGTTAGAACACGCCCAACAGGCAAAGGACCAACTAATCGCCTTGTTCAAATTAGGTGGCTTCCATCTTAGGAAGCGGGTGTCTAACAATGCGCAACTTCTGCTTGACCTCCCTATTGAAGATCGTCTCACTGGTTCTGTCTCTCTCGATAACTATGAAACTCAAATTTTAAAAATTCTCGGCCAAAAATGGGATCCTCACACAGATGCATTTCTTTTCGAAATCCAACCTCTCGACCGGCCTTGTACCAAACGATCGATTCTCAGCGAACTAGCTAGAGTGTTCGACCCTCTAGGATTTTTGTCTCCCATAACAATTCAAATCAAAACCTATATCCAGAAACTTTGAATCCTTGGTATCGGATGGGATCAAACACCGCCTGATGAGGTCATTGGTATGTGGAATACTTACAAGGTTCAATTATCACAGTTATCTCAAGTTCGAATTCCTCGCAGGTTAATTTGTTCTGATGTCAAATCGGTCGAGCTTCACGGGTTTTGTGACAGTTCCGAGGTAGCGTATGGTGCGGTAATATATTTTCGGGTTACTAACGGCAGCGGCAAGGTCACAACGTATCTAGTCTGTTCTAAGGCTCGTGTAACACCTCTTAAACGAATTTCATTGCCTCGACTGGAGCTCTGCGCCGCAGTTCTTCTATCAGAACTTTATAAATTTGTTCGTGACACTTACCTTGATCGCATTACGATTAACGATGTCTATCTGTGGTCAGACTCGACGGTAGTTCTTTCATGGTTGCGAGCCCATTCTTCCCGCTGGGTAACATTCGTCGCCAACAGAGTCAGTCAAATCCAAGATCTTACTGCAACTGCGTGCTGGCGCCATGTACCTTCAGGAGATAACCCTGCGGACGTTTGCTCTGGTGGTCAATTACCCAGTGAGATCGTAAACAACTCCTTATGGTGGGCGGGCCCTGATTGGTTACGTAGGGATCACTGTTCCTGGCCTTCTATCCCTGATACTGCCTCTCACGAGGATGAAGTACTCGTTAAATCTGAAGAACGCAAGTGTGTAGTCTTATTAACCGATCAACTTGATAAAACCTTACCTGACGGATCCATCATCGAGATGTTATTAAATCGTTTCTCTTCATTGTCTAAGTTGGTAAATGTTCTCACGTACGTATATCGCTTTATCGATAATACTCGACATCCCAATCAGGTGAATCGAAAACGATTTCTTAATAACGTTGAACGTCATCACACTCTTATAAAAATAATTAAACATGTACAACATACCACTTTTCTCGAAGAAATCTTTCATCTGCAATCAAAAAAACCCTTATCAAAACCTTTTCGCAAGTTAAATCCGTTCCTTGATGATCAGGGAGTACTCAGGGTGGGCAGTAGGATTTCGCGATCAGGTCTCGAATATGAGCAAAAGCACCCCGCCTTCTTACCTTCTGACCATCCTTTTACTTACTTGGTCATCGACTTTATTCATCGCAGTTATTTACACCCAGGTATTAACACTACACATTTTCTACTACTTCAACAATTCTGGATCAAAGCTGCAAAACGCGTTATTCGTCGCCACTTGTCCAAGTGTATTCAATGTTTTCGAACAATTCCTCAGCCATTACAACCTTTTATGAGCGATCTTCCCTCTTATCGCGTCAATCAAGTTAAACCATTTTCCGTGGTCGACGTCGATCTTGTCGGGCCGTTCCGTATTAAACTCGGTTCACATAGAGGCGCGAAAATGGATAAGGCGTATTTGTGCTTGTTTGTTTGCCTAGCGACCAAGGCGGTGCATTTAAAAGTCGTATCGACGTTAACAACTGAAGGGTTTATTGCTGCTTTGCGCCGATTTGTAGGAAGACGCGGTCGGTGCAACGTAATTGACGCGGATTGTGGCACTAATTTTGTTGGTGCAAAAAACCAGCTCTCAACTTTAATGGAACAGGCAACGAATACAGAAAAAATCGAATTTAAGTTCAACCCTCCCGGCGCACCGCACTTTGGCGGCGTCTGGGAGATTCAGATTAAAGCCGCAAAATCTCATTTGCTTCGGGTTGTGGGTGATCAGGTTTTGACTTTTGAGGAACTAACCACTCTTTTTGTTCAAATACAAGCCATCTTAAACTCAAGGCCACTTTGCCCTATTAGTTCCGATCCAAACGACCTGACGTGTCTCACTCCGGATCATTTTCTCACTTTAGAACCTTTGACAGCCGTTCCCGATGAAGATCTTTCTAACGTAAACCTAAATCGGCTTCACCGATGGCAGCTGCTCCAATCTTTTCAACAGAGTTTTTGGTCCAGATGGAAATCAGAATACTTAAATTCTTTAACGCAACGAGCCAAATGGACGAAACACTCTAAACCGTTACAGATAGGTTCTATGATAATCATTAAGGATGATAATCGTGCACCATTGCATTGGACACTTGCACGAGTTGTAAACCTCCAGGTGGGTGCTGATGGGATAGCTCGGAGTGCATTGGTTCAAAATGCTGACAAACAAATTATAAATCGACCTTTAGTTAAACTGTGTCCCTTTCCTATAGATGACTCTGCTTAGCTGTTCTAATCATATTAACCGAACTTTCAACCCTTATCCAAAATTAATTCTTTATTTAATTCTCTTTAGTTTTAGTATTCAACCTTTCGTCAACTAATTTTTTTTCTTTGAACCAGAAAATACCATAGGCATTTTGGTGGGCGGGATGTTTCGTTTCCATAAAAGGAAAAACAAAACGTAATTTAATCAGACCAATTTAGTTTCTTTTTTATAGTTGTTCTGCCTGTATTAAAACCGTGTGAAATCATCAGCCAGTAGCCTTCATCATCTCAGGATCACCAACGGAGTGGAAGCTCAACGACTAGTGCAGGTCGCAGCCCAGGATTCACGAGGTACGTGCGTGCATTGTATCTTTTTACTGTAGCCTGTCCAGGATCTCGCAGAACAACAAATAATTAACGTGTTTTTATCGTAAGACCACCTCCTGGTCTCCCCAGAGTGGCATCCGCATCACAATTTCATTTCGGCTGGTGCGAGTTGCTACAACGTTATTGTTTTGCAATGCGGGTTGTGTACAGGACAAATTGACTGACATATTGAATAAACCTAGTTTAAGATTATTTTGATTAAGCCTTGAGAGGTTGAGATTCTCTGGTGGTGTTTTGAAACCGGATGGAGGTTACGTGTGGTGGTGACCGGATAGAGGTTACGTGTGGTGGTGACCGGATAGAGGTTGCCTACTGTTTGGTAACCTGAGGAGGTTACATGGTGTTGGACCGAGTGAAGGTCATTTGGTTTATGATTATGATTGAATAGTGGTGGTGAACATTTTCCAGAGTTAATCGAATTTGAGCACTGTTATGTTTTAATGAGTTTCTTATTATTTGAATGACGATAGATGTTGATCCACATGTCATTATTGTCAGCTATGCGTGTTGAGTATTAAACTAGTGAGTTAAACTTTGTGGGAAAGAGTTAGTTACTAACTCAAGTAAAGACTTTATTCAAAGTAACTGTATCTCAGATGTATGTTCGAGAACTAAGTACCGTTTCAAGTAGAGAAAGAGGCTGAGAATTATGATGGTATGGAATCTTAGGTCATTGGTCATTGGTCAGGATCGAGGCAGAGGCCGTAGTGCTCTGGCGGAGGTTAGACCGATGCAGAGGCCATGGTGGCTCTGGCCGAGGTGGAGACTGAAGCAGAGGCCTGTGGGGCTCTGGCTGAAGTAAGACCGAAGCAGAGGCCGTGGTAGCTCTGGCGGAGGTGGGGCTGAAGCAGAGACTATGGTGGCTCTGGCTGAGATCGGGTCTTGGAGAGACCATGGAGTCTGGTGGACTCAGCGTTCAGGTGGAATGCGTGTGGGCCTTGTATGACTCAGATTCCTGCTTTGAGATTTGCGATTAGTTCAAGTTATGAGTTGCTGGTGGCAACAGTAAGATTGTAGAGGTACTTGGTTGCTCTGACATTGGAAAGGGTCTCCAGTATAGTAGATGAAGCTGTTGAGATAAAGTTAACTTTTATAATCAAGATAACGAATGATCCTTTTGGGTCAGGAATGACCGAGCGGTGAGTACTGCTGTGATGTTCTTTGTTACAGAATGGACACACGAGGACGTGTGTATCGCAGGATGGCCGTGTCGGAGATGAGCATGAGAATAAATAACTAAATAATAATTAAAACCTCATTGGTGAAAAATAGTTCGCAACCTCATTCATAAAACCTACATATATACTCGTAGTTACTGTTCGCGCCAATACTGGCTGGTTGTAAAATAGAAGCGCGGGTATATTTGAATTTAGAATAGTGGATTATAAGTTTTGAAGATGGTCGTGTTACTAAGTGATTATCGCGTAATTTTAAAGTTAGTAATTGTTGAGGCGTAATTAATATTGTGAATATAGATTGTGTAAAGTGACTTATTAATGTGTAGTGATTGGACAGCGCAAGGCTGGGGAGTTTGTTGCGCCGTTTGTTCTCTCCATCGCGCTTAGAAAGCGGTGACGGGCGGGCGTTGTTGGGAATATGTCCAGATAGGGTTAGGATTAAACGATAATGAGATAATGAGGCGTGAATGTGTGTTTTATTGAATACCCTATCCCGATGTCAGCTATCCTGACACCCAAAAGAGAGCTACGCCGACATATTTATGGTTTTTTTTTTATAGTTGTATTTTATTTTCCTATATTTGTTTTCACACTGTGTCTATGTTTCTTTTTCCTATCTCCTGTCGCAGGTCTGCTGACAGAAATTTCTTAAGAAATAAGCAGTACCTTTGTACCTAATGTATTCTAACTTTTATATTTCTCTCTGTATGTTGTGTGTACATAAATAAATAAATAAAGGTGGTACCAGGAGAGCAGGTAGCAGTAGTAAATGAGGGTGATACCAGTATAGCAGGTAGTAGTAGATACATGAGGTGGTACCATTAAATTAGGCTGTAGAAAAACAAAAAAAGAACGAATTAATAGTGGTCATGCGGATGGTCCACAGGAGCAGCAAGGTAGATGTATATGAAGGTGGTTTCAATCTTGGGGTCTTCCCCAATGTGCGATTGGCATAAAACATGGTTTAACAAAACGCAAGTTTTTGGTTAAAAACAGTCCACCCGCGGCTCTACAAACGTGAAAGTTCGCGAGTAGAAGATGGGGGTTGTACACGGAGAGAAGGTAGGGTGGTGCCAGGAAAGCAAGTAGCAGTAGTACATAAGCGAGGTACTGCGCAGTAGTATATGAACAGGTGCGGAGCTGTCGCGAATGACATAAGTAACTAATTCTGGTATTTTTTCTGCTTTTTTATCATCGAATTTCAGGCGGCAGTGGTAGTAGAAGTAGGAGTTTGACGGGACAGTAGAGTAATTTATCTGGGTCGTAGCAGGAGAGCTGGTATAAATGTACATGAGAGTAATAAACTAGGAGGAACTAACATTAGTTCGGGAGTCAAAATAAAAAAAGGAGTCATCAATTGGTAGCAGCCATGAGATTGGTACTACAGTGGCAGTAGATGAATATGAAGATGGTTGCGATCTTGCTGAAGGGGCACGATTAACCTAAGAAACTACTATTCAATTAGCAATAATATTATCATCGACTCTAAGGCGGCACTAAGTTCGAAGGGAAAGCTAGATTGATATAATGTACCTATACTAATATAGTAAAGCTGATGAGTTAGTTTGTTTGAACGCGCTAATCTTAGAAACGAACAGTCCGATTTAAAAAAAATATTATTTGATGAAAGCTAAAGGATATATTTGATTCCTCTGCATGGAGGAATCAAAACTCCAACTTACTTTGAAAGAATTAAATAAGTATAAGAATTTGTGTGAGGAGTTGCAAAGAGAACAAGATGACAATGAGAAGGAAGTACTACAAATTTTGAATTATAATAGCAAACTCAAAGGTGAGATGGCAGAGCTTCATTGTCAGTTAGTAAATGTCACCGAAGAAAGGGACAAACTTAAGCTGTTAGTTGATCGGTTTGACCAGTGCAGCGATGAATTTGATTTAACCCTCAGGCACAACGCTGAACTGAAGAGTAGACTGAGTGTCGCTCAGGACAATATCCTCGCGTTGGACACAGCCAGCCAGAGGACTCAGACAGAGCACACACATGCTTTGTTTGATAAACTGGTTGGTTCGGCTCCGTCTGCCAACTCACTTTTGGGTAGCAATGACAGAAATAGTTGTAAACAAAATGAAATTATGATTTGACTTGTGATAACAGTTTAACATCAATGTCACACATAACACAAATAAAATATAGCAAAAACAAGTTAAAGGAATATATAAAAATTAAAAAACTAATAAAGAAAACACAAAAACTTATTAACAAAAATAAAAACCATTTCAATAATAATTTGAGAAAAATAAACAAATGTAATCTTATTAAAACAAATTATGAGAACACTAAAATAAAATATGAGGCTGATATACAACACCTTCAGTCAGAGATTCTCCGCTTACAGGATTCCTTAAGTACTATTTCAGAAAAATATACCACATCACAAATATCCCGATCTTAACAACCAGAACTCTGTTGTCGTCTTCCAGCATCTCCGCATACTCGATACTCCAAGACTGTGTACAGGAGTGCGGCATAGATTTTGAATTCACGTTTGTTAGCGCCAAAGAAATAATAGAATCATTTAAGGATATTGAAGTTATGAAAACTGCTGACCTGTGGGGACTCTGTGTATATATAATATCCTCAATAGTTAAATCGATCGCCCCATTCCTAGCAATAGTGTTCAATTCTTGTGTCGCCTCCGGCGTGTTTCCAGATCTAATGAAGTTAAGTAAAGTGATTCCATTATTCAAATCAGGAAGTACCACCGATCCAACTAATTTTAGACCAATCTCAATTTTGCCCACCTTGAGCAAAATTTTTGAGAAACTAATTTTGAACCAAATGTTAAGACATTTCAATAGACACAATCTTTTTCATTCCAAACAATTTGGATTTACCAAGGGTCGGTCTACTACAGATGCGGGTGTGGAGTTACTCAAAAGTGTGTATGAGGCTTGGGAGAATTCACAGGATGCGTTAGGTATATTCTGTGACTTGTCCAAAGCCTTTGATTGTGTTTGTCACGATACACTAATCAGAAAACTGCATCACTATGGCATTAGAAATAAGTCCTACTAAGCTCTTATTTAGAAAATCGAGTTCAAAGAGTAGATGTAAATGGCAAAAAATCTGAAGGAGCTCTTGTAACTATGGGCGTTCCGCAGGGTTCAATACTAGGCCCTTTTCTTTTTCTAATCTATATTAACGATTTACCCTTTCATGTAAGGGATAATCACAAGATTTTATTATTTGCTGACGACACATCTCTTGTTTTCAAAATTAAGCGTCAGCTTCAAAACTTTCAGGAAATTAATGTTGCCCTTGCAAAGGTTGTCCATTGGTTCCATATAAATAATCTTCTTTTAAATCCCAGTAAAACTAAATTAATTAAATTTTCAATGCCGAATGTAAGGCAATTAAGAACCAACGTACAACTAAATGGGCTAGAGTTGGACCCTGTTGAGTCCACTGTCTTTCTTGGCATAACTGTTGATGCCAAACTACAGTGGGGCCCTCACATAAACAAGTTATCCGGCAGGCTCTGCTCAGCCGCCTATGCTGTAAAAAAAATTAGACTGATAACTGATGTGGATACAGCCAGAATAGTTTATTTCAGTTATTTTCATAGCCTTATGTCGTACGGGATTCTCCTCTGGGGAGGCTGTGCAGATATTCGTTCCATCTTTGTGCTTCAGAAAAGGGCCGTCCGCGCTATTTATAATTTGGGCCCAAGAGTTTCTCTCCGAGAGAAATTCAAAGAGATAAACATTCTGACTGTAACTTCACAGTACATATTTGAGAATTTAATGTTTGTTCATAAAAACGAATCAAACTTTGTAAAATTGTCCGATGTCCACTCAATCAATACAAGGAACAAACATAATTTAGCCGTACATGCTACTCGTCTCCATAGAGTAAGCAACTCGTTCATGGGTCAATGTATACGTTTCTACAAGAAGCTTCCCATTCATGTTCGTAAGCTACCGACTAAGAAATTTAAAACTTTTATTAAATTAAAACTATCCGGAAAAGGATATTACAAAATATCAGATTATTTAAATGATAAAAATGCTTGGGATTGAACTGCTCGCTTATACAGCTATCATTATTTATGTACATAATTATTGACATGTTTTGTGCTTTTGCATATAATCTTATACATATGTGACATTTTTTGTGCTTTTGCATGAATTTATTTTTGTTAATATTAATTATTATTTGATTAATAACATGCAACTCATTTGCGTTATTATTTTTTAAATCTTTTTTATACATTTTTGTTTTGTAAGTATAAACCTTATGCAGGTATATTATCAATTTATTGAAATACTCTGCATTAGTTTATACACTCGAATTTAAAAATTATCTGAACTTTAAAAGAGACTGCGACCCCTGAGTTTGTTTCGACATTTCTTCTTAGGGTAGTCAGCTAGGAAATGTCGGCTCCATCGTTCTCAAAAAAGACA
>NW_020800050.1:0-23871 GCF_003590095.1 Trichoplusia ni
AAATCAGCCAGGATCATTTGGAGCATTTTTTTGGAAGTGTAAGATGTCATGTCGATTTGATCCAAGCTCATTGTACCATTTTTGATAATGCCAATGAATACAGGACTTCTCTACAATGACGATAATCCCTTTGAACTGAACCAATTTTGCCAAGCCTTGCACTGTCCATAATGCCTTTAATGTATGCTCAAAATTCCTTGCCATTATAGCTCTTGACTTAAAAAGTTGTTTTATACTGGATGTATATTTCTCAAACAGTCTATCGATGTCTCTGTCAATTGTTCAATTAATAAAAATCCTTTGAAGTTCGTACTTCATCTTGAGTGTAATTTCAGAGACTTATAACCATTAAAAATCTTCTTCTGTTATATATTCAATTGCTGTTTGTTAGACTCGCTTAAACGCGAGAACGGCTGAACCGATTTGGCTTATTTTAGTCTTGAAATGTGCGTGGAAGTCCAGGGAAGGTTTAAACAGTTTACTACCGTATACACCTTCCCTAATATGGAAATGTTGCAAAAATAAATGTATATTCGTCTGCATTGTGATCATCGACTGTTAGGCGGTATATAGATCTCCGGACAGCTAGTAGAAAATAAATCTCTTACTTACGACAAAGGTATGAGAAATAAATAAGCTTACACGATTGTCGAATCAAGTGGCTTATAAGGCTCCGATATCCACAGACCGTTGTACAAATTGTAACCTATATTTGCCTTACCCATACTGCCCATGCACCAAATATATCGAATAAACGAAAGTGGCCCGTTACTAAGACTTGCGCAATCTATCGCTGAATTATATCTTAAACTACAGCTAAACATGCAATGTCTTAGAAATGTATGCAATAGATTTTGTGTCCCGTTACAATGTACCATCTCTTTTAGAAATTCGCGAGACAGAGACGTGTCGCGAGCGATTTCGCTCAAATAGGCTAGGTGTAATAAAAAATATATCTAGGTATACCCCTAAACCCCGTTCTTATTTGTCACACACCAAAAAATGTATGACCGTAACAAAAAGGTTTTTATCATTTGGGTATGAACCCAAAAATGACTAGCAGTTCTGGAAGTGTATTCCCATTACAGCATACCTTATCCCAAACATTTATTTGGGTCAGCAAGCATTTACAAGCATTTACTCAAAGTACAAAAAAAAATAATCAAGAATGCTCTATGCTCATTTGGATCAGTGGCTCAAAAGACGAATCTGTTTTAACAAAACAATCAACAATACAAAATGTAATTACAAAACATTTAACTATAACGAATTGACGATGAGCAATGAGCAAATTGACAAAGGCAATTTAAAAGGATCCAATGAATGAACTTGTATCTTAATTATCATGTACGATTAATAAAGCCGTATTCAAGACTTTGATACCTAGTGGGAAGAAGCGGGGCTGACGGAAACCAAGTGTCGATCCGAAGGCATGCACAGCATTTAAGAATGGGTGCTTTTTAAAGCCGCCTATTTAGGCAGATTCAACGAAGTTTGCCGGATCAGCTTGTTAGCTTGGAGATTTCCTACATCCCAGTTTGCTACCAATGTTAATTCTCAATTTCTGTGATCATAGCCCAAATTATCAACCGACAGTACCCCTTTTATTTATCAATAGAACCTAATTTCTACTACCTCCTATTAACGTAAGCCTGACAGGCGAGGACGCGAGACAGCGCACTTCAAAATGTAGAGCGGCGTCTCTCTCACAACTGCAACAAACTCACTTTAAGAAAAAGTGGTAGGTAGAAACAGTCGTCACAGCACATATCGAACGTCACATCTATAATCAGCTTTAAACTGCACATGACTCGTAACCCTGACATTGTCAGCATCTTTATTCCAATGCACTAAAGTCTATTTTTGAACATACCTACAATTTACGACGGTTAAAGAATAGCTTAGCTAGTTCAAGATCTGGAGGAAATGTGCTGACCATGAGTATAATAAGATAAAACGTCACAACGTTGACTTTAACGAGATTGTTTATCTCGTCAACAAGTTAGTAGCATTCTCGTGATTAATCTTGAGTAGAATTTGGATCATCCGGTTTTTTTTTGTAAATAGCACATGGCTTGTATGAAATGTTTTTTAAATATCGTTTAGTACTAGGGGATCACGTTGTTATATCGGAATATTGACAATTGTTTTTCTTATGCCCACTATGGTAGATTTTTGGAAAGTATGAGATATTATTTTGTTTCTATTTTGCGGTATATATACATTGAAGAAGATATAATTAAAGTTGATTGAAAGTAACAAAAACATGTTCCGTCGCACTACACCCGCTTTGCGGTATCATGTATTTTCAAGCAAAGCTTTCCATCCTGACTATTGTATGTATTAATCTACGCCTTAGATGATAATATCACATACTTTTTAAAGACAACAGTGGCCAAAATGAATCCATTTAACCTAAAACATATTTCGGATACAGCAGTACGCTTTTCTCCATTCCACCTTCGTCAAAATACATAGAACAGCCAAAACAAATAGCAATATAACCTCTTCAATAAACACTCCTTATGCACATACCGGTATAATATACAGCTAGAATTATAAGAAAATACTTAAAGTTACGGTGCAACGGGTGCAACGCATGCGGTGTATTAAAGAGCCATCGTACCGTGACCACTGACTGATTTAACGCTAATTGTGAACCCACTTATCTTTGTATGGCTTCGCACCTGATATGCGTACGTACTGTGGGAAGCTTTAGAGGATAGATAAAGGTGTAGGTATTTCTGTATATCTATCAACAGTGTAAACCTCAGTAAAACTTACTTAATTGTAACGTTTTCTCTTTTCTGCATCTCTTCTATTTTTTTTATAGAAAATCTCATCATTTTGCTATTTGATACTTGTTTTGCTAATTTACGCTGTTTTTGCAGACATTAATTATAATGTAAAATGTTAATAGGATATTTTATTTTGAAAAAAGTAACTTATGGAGTTTCTTGCCGTTTTTTCTCCACAAGAATGACACTTTGGAACCGTGCAACTAGAGTCAGCAATGTAACGATTTTAAAGTGCCTGAGAAACTGCCTATTTGAAATAAAAACTTTTGATTTTGTAGAAGACTTTTTTCTGTTTCCTCCCTCGTTTTTGACCATCGAAGCAAGGTGTTGTAAATTTGACGTGTCTGACTGTCTGTCTGCCTGCCTGTAGGATTAGTTCCCGAACGATTTGCTCGATAAAAGTATTAAAGGTGTATCATGTGCGAGTGTTTAGTCATGTTTGATAAATATTAATTTATTAAATGATGTAACGGTTTACGCGTGGGTCAGTCTCACGATAGTTATTATAAAAATATTAATTTGGCTATGAGGAGTGATTGCCCGACTAGTTCGGACCCTGAAACCGCTGCAAAATTTAATAATTTCATAAATAGTTCGCAGTGTGGATTGGCTTCCACAAGCTTGTTTAGTGTTAGCACAAGCTTTGCTGAAGACGAATCACGGGCTGTGATATGAAGAGTTAAACTACCTCATGGCAATTAGTCCCTATTGCAATACATATTATTGTCTTAGCAACACTGTCTTGTCTACATATAGGGCCCTCCCATCCTTCCTCAACTGACTTATATGGTTTATGCGGAAATGCTCACAATTTCCTAATGTAGAAAAGAAGCCATGATTCGAAGTAGAATTTATTCATACTGTATGTTTTTTTTTACATAGTGCTAATAGCTAACTGAACAATTATTTCTGAATTTGGGAAGTTATCGCTTTCAGAATTCCTGAGAGAAAATGAAACATTTCGAATGCTCGGTTATCCGAGTGGTTAAAATCACTGTGTGCGACGTGTCGTGGGTTCGTTCGCATTGTCCAATTCTCAACTTGAATTGACAACAAAGTATAAAAAAATAACTTGATCCTTACGTTATTACAAAGTGCAATAGCTTCGAATAGGCAAAACTGAACTGAGATTAACGGATCCTCCAAAGCTTAGATTACTAATTAAATCTCGCAATTTTAACTACCAATAAACCAGGTGAATCAAATTAACATTTTCGCACGCTGAATCATCTAGCCTAAAGAATAGTTTAACAAATCCGCTTCGGCACTTCCGTCCGGCCGAACCTGTGGTGTGACGTCAGTTCCTGTCAGTCGCGATGTATTGTTTACACACACACCATGGCCGTGACACGGGATTGACATGAATGGTTGACTGTGTTCTCAAACTGGTTTTGAGTTATAAGAGGGTAACGACATTTTGGGCGGTTTTGTTAGAATTGAATTGAGAGAATCGCTATAGATATGCTAAAGTTGGTACGATGAGATATTGTTGAGCAAAAATAGTTGTTCCTTTTTTCGAAAATGTTGTGAAGCCGAGGTGACTTTTGTGTAGAAAATCACACGAGTTCATGTTAGTTTAGTCAGGAATTGTATTTTTGACGACGGTTCAGCGTCTTGTCATGATAAAAATAATCTAGAATGAAGAACAAGGGTGGCCGGGGATGGCCCCTTGTAGATGCCCATCACACTTTAAATTAAAGTTTTCAACAAAGCCTCTTCATGTTGAATGGACCTGTGTCCCCGAAAAACGACCGGGTCTCCTCTTGCGAAATGACTGAAAAGAGATTCTTAATATTAATTATTGTTTTGACGATCGGGAGAGGAATACGTACAACCATTAATAGACTTCAAAGCCAGTTGAAATAACCACAATAATAAAAGTAGTCTTAAAATTGCTTCCACGCTCATGACTTACACAGAATACGTGCGCACTGATGCATTGCGTCGGATTTGTGGCAATGATCTCTTTATAACACACTTGTATGTATATTCATACGTCGTATAGCATTCGTAAGTTAAATATGAACATTTGTGCAGCTTTCAGACCTGCCTGTTTGCCTCGTATGCGTTAGCTTTTATTTTAATGCGCTAAAAAAAAACAACCTATATTTTTTTTAGACCGGGTTAAACGCTAAAGACTTTAACACACTTCGAGGGCACGGCGTTAGGATATGCACCGACTAAAAACATCCCGGGCCCCTTCTACTGCTTTAGCCAGAGTCACGGAATCGCTCGCGCGTAGGTACTCTGCGCGACTCTGGCTGGAAAAAAACAAACTCTCCTCTGAGATACAGTTCTCAATTTTGATCAGAGAATACGTAACCTTACAATACACCCGATTTAATATGCCAGCTGACCGTTACAGGTATTTTACATATTATATCGGCAATACGTTGAATTTGTTTTTTGAAAGAATCTTTGCTATCCCACAGCTTGCTTGACTAACGCAACAAATATGAGCTTAATCCAGAAACAGTCATGAAATGAGTAATATTGAAATCATTGTGTTCATTCAAGATCTGTATTAGGAAACTGTGACACACCATACTGATTGTAAAACCGTGAGAATTGTACTCGATAGAGTAGTTAGTAATTAATTAGCTTAGTTTTTTTACTTTGCCTTGTATTGATGACTTTTTATTGAGATAATCACGGGATTATGTGTTTGTATGTTGTTTGAGTTAACGATATCTCTTAGGACATTTTGGACTGTTTCGGGCTGCGTACCCAAAGTGTAAATTCGTGTACTGTCTGTCTGTCCGTCTGTCACCAGGCTGAATTTCATGAACTGTGAAAGTGATAGTTGCAATTTTTACACATGATGCATTTCTGTTTCCGCAATACACTAAATAATTATTAAATAAATAACTTAAAATAAAAATGGAATACCAGTAACTGTTAAATGTCTTTAGTTAAGTATTTTCGCAATATTTTTAGTAGGACTTTCTGTTGGAAAATCATATTCATGAAAATAAATAACAAGGCTGCAATGTCATCGTTAACCATTTCAGCAAATTACATCTATAATAATCTATTTATATTAATAAAATATGTTTCTATCATTTCAGGAGATAGTTTGGAAGAGCTAAACGGATATGGCACGATGCGGCCGCGAAATATAATCTCCTCAATATTAAGCGGTACGCCGGCTAAGAACAAGGGGCTC
The DNA here is from genome assembly GCF_003590095.1 of Trichoplusia ni. Classification (NCBI taxonomy): domain Eukaryota; kingdom Metazoa; phylum Arthropoda; class Insecta; order Lepidoptera; family Noctuidae; genus Trichoplusia; species Trichoplusia ni. The sequence continues at coordinate 5,965 of NW_020800050.1, forward strand.
GCCATATCAAACCCACACGACTTTAGGATGGTGAGTCTAACATAATGAACCTCCTTCAAGTTATTAGACTGAATCAATAGCAGCAGTAGTTGAGGTCACCAAATTATGTGTCGCGGTCTCGATCCTCGCGTATAACCATTTGTGTGATCCATGAATGCTTGTTTTGAGTCTGGGTGTCGTTGTGCATGTGTTTTGATTGTTTGTGAATCCCCCGCGACATATTATTAAATTCCTCAATGCGGTTTTAATAAAAATAGACTCCTGCAGCAAAAAAAAAACATCCACCGTAACTTTAAAATGACTTAAAAGATTTTTATCAATCAAACTAAGAACACTCACATAATTTCGATAGTCTTTCAGAATTATGTGACACACGTCAAATTCGTAACACCTATTTTAGCTCATTGTTTTTGCGTGAAAGAGGAACAAACATTCCTATTTACAAACTTACCTTTATAATATTAGTAGGATAACGCTAAGAAACTCCTGAAAATACACATGTTCATGATAACGGAGAACTCAGTTCAGAATTTCTAAGTTTTTTTTGACAGCCCTTTTTTGGGTTGTTTTTTTAACAGCCAGAAATCGCAACAGTTAGAGGTCTGTAAGACAAATGGGGAGATCTTTGCCCAGCAGTGGGATCTAGCACAGACTATTTAAACAAAAAAACTCCTTTAACCACACTTGATTTAATTAATAATAATTAATATTGTATGATTTCAGGTATCAGCAATCATAGATGTGGATATAGTACCAGAGACTTGCAGAAGAGTCAAGCTATTGAAGCACGGGTCGGATCGACCGCTAGGGTTCTTTATCAGGTACCATACTTAATATATCTATTGGACGACAGTGGGATATGGATGAATAGTATACAGAATGATATGGTTTTGCATGTATTATCAGTTTACATGTTGCAGTTTCTCGTCCCTTTTAATTTTAATATGTAAAAAAGAAAATATAACATCTTAGTGACTTTAAACATATTAGCTACGGAACTATAACTATTAGTACCTCTATTTGGACCCTCATAATAATGCAGATCTATAAAAGTTTCTCTGTTGAAAAAAATCTTCTAATCATCATCCAAATCTAAGATTTTTCGCAGTCGCCCTAATCAACACTTCCAGCACATCCATTATAAAGTTCCTAGCTTTTCAAACGTTCAAAAGCGCAGACTATTCTCTCAATTTAGTCACGGTTTCTCTTGCGTATTAGTACTATCCTCCCACCCCCGCCCACAGGGACGGTACATCAGTCCGCGTGACGCCCAACGGCGTGGAGCGGTCCCCGGGCATCTTCATCTCGCGGCTGGTGCCGGGCGGGCTGGCCGAGTCCACCGGCCTGCTCGGCGTCAACGACGAGGTGCTCGAGGTCAACGGCATCGACGTGTCCAACAAGACCTTAGACCAGGTGCGTGACAAAACCCTACGTTAAGGTTGTCTGGATTTGATTGTAGCTTTGTAAAGTAGTCTACGCATGGGTAAATCGCGGCTTATATAAAATTACTAGCTGTTGCCCGCGACTTCGTCTGCGTGGTTAGAAGATATAAGTTATGACTTTTTCTTCGCTCCTATTGGTCGCAGCGTGATGATATATAGCCTAAAACCTCCCTCGATTAATGGTATATTCAACACAAAAATATTTTTTCAATTTGAACCAGTAGTTCCTGAGATTAGCGCGTTCAAACAAACAAACAAACAATCAAACAAACAATTAGTATATACATAGTATATACATAGTAATTAGTATATATATAGTACAATTAGTATATAGACGCCAACGATATCTTCGCAACATTTCATCGATTTTTAATTTCTCGCGCGGAGATTTTAATATTACGATAACTCATTACCTATTAACTTTTTTGGCGTAGTGTAAAAGGCAATTTTGTTCTATATTACATGCATAATATATCTAACTTATTTATTTGGATAAGGATTAATACTGTATTGTTAAAAAGAGGTTCGTAAATAACCCATAATTTTACTGTATTAAGAAAACACATAAAAATGGTTATTGTGGGTTATCCTTGGAAGATAGACATATACCACCGCGGACTTTTTTGTAGATCTATTAAAGAGGTACAAACCCGCCATACACTGTTTTGTTGTAACTCAAAAGGTTTTGGCAGCGTTCTCGATGAAAGCTCTCGAATGGCTTAATTTTTTCCGACATGTTTAACTAATATCGTTGTAATATCGTCAGTTTACACAAAACCTAAACTTATTATACACTAAAACCTTCCTCAAGAATTGCTCTATCTATTGTTGAAAACCGCATCGTTCAGTACTTTTCTAGTTTATCGCGAACAGACAGACAGACAGACGCGGCGGGGGACTTTGTTTTATAATATGTAAGGAAGTTGACGGTTATTAAAATAATGACCATTTCATCATCATCAGCGTTACCCTTTGTTTTGGTAAGGCGGGGGAATCCTCATGGACACCCACTCCCTCGGGGGAGGAAATGGCTAGTGTCAGAATCTTATTGACTAAACCTAAACCGCCGTGCTACGTCATCCGCATTTTTGTGTCAGTGTATGGCAATGCGTTGTAATCCTTCATACACATTAGCCTTACCCTAACATCAATCCCACAGTATAACCAGATGCCGTTCAGTACTAGTGCTTTACACGCGAAATCCTATCTGACTTTCTAAAACCTGTTACCTGGACAACACGATACCCTTAGTAACACTGGTTGTCAGATATTCTAGCTTCTGACTATCTCTAACGACTGTCAAAGATGTATGTATAACAGCCGGGACCCACAATTTCAAATGCCTTCCGAAACACGGAGAAAATCGATAAAGAAACTGCAATCGATCTTGTGCAGTTGTAGCTTAGCCAGGACCTGATGTTATTTGATTTAATATAAGTTTATTATTTTTCAAGCAGTTCTTGTATCTTCTCTTCAGTAATTGTAATAAGAATGTAATTAATATATCTTTAGCACATTAATAGTCTTATAATAATGTTTCCGTCCCCAGGTGACGGACATGATGGTGGCCAACTCGTCCAACCTGATAATAACAGTCCGTCCCGCCAACCAGCGCGCCGGCCCGCCGCCGCCAGACCCCGCGCCGCGCTCCGACCTGCCCTCCAGCGAACACGACGAGGACAGGTACATACTTACTTATTACACCAGCTTGACGTGCCTAAAGATAAAGAAGAAATATGGGAGGACTGTATTATTCTTTTAACTATTACCCGTTCGTACCTAAAGGTCATGTTGAAAAATGTTTTGAAACCATAATTTATAAAGTTGGTCTTGCTTGATCAGCCTAATCACAGTACGCAAGAATGATCACATAAAAAAAAACTAGACTTTTTTTGGGTTAGATTAGATGGGTTATCATATTCATAATATATTATTTTAATTTAAATGTTAAATTAAAATAATTTATTATTAAATGATGCAACGGTTTACTCACGCGTATTTATCGGGTGTACCCGACTAGTTTCGGACCCTACCGGAGTCTTTAATCACGAACTGACGCCGCGTTGCATCATTTAACAATGAATCAGTCTCACGAAAGATACTATAAAAATAAATTATTTTATATACCCTGCCAAAATTATACAAATTAAACTAATTTACCCGCCTTATCCACAGATTCGACCAAGACGAACAGGACGAGATCGTAGACCTAACAGCTGTCACACTAGAGGAGACCTCTGAACCGCCCCTCTATCCGACGTCGAAGGACGACGGGCAAGTGTTACACCTCTAGTACATACTGCGGCGATACCGGCTCGCGAGAGAACAATACGGCTCATAGTTACAAGTGTTGGTGCGATATATATAGTGCAGTGTGTGTGTGTGTGTGTGATGTGGTAACGCCCCCTCGTGTCTCATTGGCTGGTGTAATTGTAAGCCACGCCCTTAAGGAGAACGGTAAGCCACGCCTTCGGGTTTTTCATTTTTACTATGATTGCTTGAGGCAGGAGTTGTGTCGAAGCTAAGAGTTAAGAGTTTATAGTACTGGCATTGATTAGCTAATGATCTTCAAATCAGTTTCTGTATGGTTATCCTAATCTGTTGTCTAAAGTTAGTCTTTGCTGAAAGATTCACAATGATTATACGACACAGCAAATGGTTTTCAAGTAATTTTTTGTGGAGAAAAAATGATCATGAAACTCAATATGATTTTGAAATATATTCGAATGAATCCCATTTGAACTCAGGCTCTGAAGAGAATTATAATGTAGTTTCTGATGCCGGGGAAAGTCAGTTTGCTGGTGACTATCATTCCAACCCATACAACAAAGGCACGGCTACAATTATCGGGTTTCGAAGACTTGCCGTATGTATGTCCTTAAACTGTTAAAAGTTACCACATCACACATACAAGGGTCGAACATTAGTACTTACGTATAAACATTCCATTATATGCCTTATATATACTGCAATAAGTGTCAAAATAGCTAAATTAGGCGTCACAATAGTTTAGGAAGCAACTCTTAGGTACAGACGATTAGTGAACAAGGTCAGTAAATATGGACTCTATTTTCAATTGAATAGAGTATTTTCTCAGACCATTATTGTATTGAAGTGTATATCATATGCAAAAATATACCTTAAGGGATCAAACACACAAGTATTTGTGCAGAAAGCAATTAAATATAGCCCTTATTGGTCTAACTTAAGGTTTTAAATACAATTATTGTGTTGTCTCCCTGTTCATCTGTTCGATGAAAGGCGTATAAGAAGGTATTTTTGCATAAAATATATTAGAGTTACTAGCAATACATAAATATTGTGCCTAAATATATGTATAGTATTTTTTACGAAATCCAATCTATTATTATAATCATTCCCAATAATAATCAATTAAATTGTCAAAAACTTAAAATTAGCTCAATTTTATAATAACATATCAGAATCAAATTGTCATTAAGGCTTTGAATATTATAGTCTTAAATTGTGAGTTTTTAAATTGGCTCAAAAGACTTATATTCAAGCCACAGATATAAAAAAACCCATCATCATCTTAAGTTATTTCATCACATTACGAAGTTAGATATCATTCATATGTACTCTTTTAGTTAAAGGAAACCCTTTCTTTTAAAGAAATAGGATTAGAAATGTTTTAGTAAAGTATGCTTTATGTCAGTGGTAATAAGATATTCAATTCATTGCACATGTAACAAACATTTGTATGACCATATACAGATTTTCGTCCCAAGCGTTATTACTAACTTAGGGGTATCGTGTTGCCCAGGTAACCGGGTTGTCGTGGTCAGATAGGCAGTCGCTCCTTGTAAAACACTGGTACTTAGCTAAATCTGGTTAGACTGGAAGCCGAGCCATCATAGTTGGGAAAAGGCTAGGATCCTGATGTTCCAAGCGTATTGTGTCTCCTCATTTGCAAATAATTTTCGAAGTAAACAATTTAATCCCAACTATAATAGGCAAATTACATTTGTATATGTTAAAATGGCAATCGCCTTATAACGGTTCCTATTGACAAGTCCCATGACTTGCCATCATAATATATTCAAGTAATTAAAAACTTGAGAGGAAATTCTTAAGCTTATAGATTATATGTGTTACCACTGACATATATTACTTTACTATTCTTAAAATTGTTACTTTATTGACAATAAAATTAATTGTATTATAAATATTTGTATAAGTGTCAAAATCCATCCATTTTGTTTATTCATGTTATCGATTTCCTACATAAGTATTCATGTTAAACATTCTCACCACTGTACTCTCGGTGTGTTCTTATAAGTCTCGAAGTTCATATATATTTAAGTATTTGAAAAAAAACAAATATGAAAGAAAGACCATAATTCGTAGGTTCTTATTTAAACAGTTTCCACTCCATTCGACTCAGAGCTATGATAATTAAATTGAGACACAATCTTATATTGGGCCCATTTAGACGATGTGAGTTGACCATGCAAGTTGCAACATATTGTGTAGCCGCGCCACGTCGAGTATCTAACGTGATGTTAGATCGCCACCAATGTATTACAACTTACACGATATTTCTCGCATCATCTAAATGGGCCCTTATACGAGAAAAGCCTTGCTCCTCGTCTCGGTTTTCGAGAATTTTCTCGATTGCACGCTTGCAATCCTTAGCAATAATTCTTCGTCATTGACATTCCAAGGAGTGCTTATGTAAGGAGTCTTTAACATAACTGTAATGTGAATTGTTTAACTCTTAGATAAGATCTTATCCCCACTTCCTATGGAAGGTGCTATATAATATCCAAAATTCATTGTTTTTATATAGTTAATCAAATACCTTAGTTGTAAAATCGAATTATCAATTTGTATGAATTGTTTTAGAGTAAAGTGAAGCCGGTAATAGCATTTTATTTGTATCCACAGATTAAGCGGAAAAAGTAGACAAGTACCCCATATTAATTACATTAATTAAATATAGAAGATTCAAAATTACCTTTATCCTAGATATCATAAAACCTGCATTAAATTTGCTTTTCACGATTGCCGGGTCTATTCCACTTAGTCCGTGGTTCTATCGCGTAGTTTCTACAGCCGCCACCGTATTGACAATGCCCTGTATTGCTTAGGCCCAAGGTATTAAAAAATGTATTGTTTTTTGTAAATGTAGAGATTAACGTCCTTCACAACTGCTCACATCTTCGCATACTATATTAAAATTACGTAGACTTACAAACTTATAGACTCTCCAACAGTCTTAAAATAATTTTAAGTGAAAATATCAGCTTACCAGCTTTTGATAATGACTATAAGTCAAGACCAATCGCGTATGTATTAAATATATTTAAATTACATACTAATTTTTAGTGGAAATTTTATATGTGCGGTCGACAGCAAATGCATGTGGAAATGTACCTTACCACGTTGGGATAAATTTGATAATCGTCTTTACCCAATATCTCGGGTGATTTGTAGATACAGAGGTCTATTAGACTATTCGAATTTGGTATTTAATTGTGTGAACTCGGCTGTCTGTCTATGCCTTTACCCGCGTTGTCCCTGTGATGGCAGTCTAATATGACAAGATAGAGATGACGCGATGCTTTCCAAACTCAAAGATACTTGTTAAAAGATAGAAATGGTCACCCATCCGGAAACAAACCTTAGCTAGCGCAGCTTAACCTACACGTCTTTGGTCAAATTATGATTGTGCTGTCGACTGCATTAGCAGTTTTTGTGCATGCATTCCATTTTTATACGATTTTAGTACATTCCATAATATATTCGCAACGTGCCTTGAATCTCTTAGCTTACAATATTTTTAAACGGTGAAGCCTTATATCTAAGCTTTTTAAAATATTTACAAAAAAGCTCCTACTACGTGTATGTCAGTCTTTTTTTATGATAGCAAAACCATTATGGGGGTACCAACTGTAAAAAAGACGTTATAAAATAAAAAATCGGGATAAAAATCCTATCCTATGTATTATTCTTGGTTATAAACTAGTACTTTACTAAGTTACGTCTTGTTGGGACAAATAATACTGAAAAATTACACGTAAATAGGAGCTTTCCTTTTACACCATTGTGCTTTTAAATCGCCTACAAGTGCCTTGTTTTGCATGCACGGCAGTGCGCATGGCCAAGTTCAATACTTAACAGTTATTATAAAATCAGTATTATTTAAAATACTGTTTGCCTCGAATGTTAACTGAATTGAAATTATTATGACTTATGGTTACTGTAAAAGTTGTTTTAGAAATTTTGATATAAAAAAATATGCCCTTCTTTTTCGTAATTTTGCTTTCAACTTTTTATTGAATTGGTTTTTCAGAAAAAAACAATACTTTTTGAAACATGTTTTCCGCGTCAGACCGATCGATATTTTTTTCTCTTCAACTTTTACAGTGACAAAACCACGGCTTAAACCTACCTTTTATACATATATATCAATGGTATTCAACAGTGACGTAACACGAAATGAGCTTATTAAGTTTACTCAAATAATTTAGATACAATTGTAATAACGAAATTTAATTAAAGTGTTTATAGAAATGTGTGTCTATTATACGAAATTATGTCGAGAAACAAAGATATTGGTTATATGCAATGATCAAAAATTATATTAAGTTGCTAAGTACAGACCAAATAAGGTGTAGATAGGACATTCAGATGCATTATAGCAAACGATCGCTTTTCAGGATTTCACGCGTTTTTTAAGCCTTTTTTTCTTCGCTGTTTATCCACATTTAAATGATTTTTTCTATTGAGACCACGAAAAATAAGATAAAAAATAGTAGGTTTGATCTAATCTTGATTCTTTTTGGTATAGATACTGACATGTATCACAATGTCACACACTTACTTTGTAACTGTCTACGCCTTATTTGGTCTGTACTCCTAAATTGTAATTTATCAATCATTTTTTTTATGCTGTATCAATCGGCTTAACTATAAAATTGAGGTTATATCCGATATTAAATGTATTATTTAGATATAGATTTTTATTATTAAGTTTTTTTTTTATATAATTTGTAAAGCCTTTTCTATTACCAATGTTTTTCAAAATCATTTTTTTTTAATTCGAGACGAATGCTAAATTTAGTACCATTTATGTATTTTTCAATTTTGTACTTAATTTCTGGAGGTATTAGTGTTAAGGTATTGTGATTGAGATAGCAATATCTGTCTTTATAGTTCCATCCCTTTCTTTAATAGATAATTATCGTTGAAAAACGTAACCACAGTTTATCTTTTCAATTTTTAAGGCTGAAAAGTATCCCTCTGTTTTTTTTACATTGGCAACATTCCATAAAGTATTGCAATCATGTAATTTTACCAGTATTGTTTTATTAAAATGACATTTTACGTTCTGTGATCGCTGTCTTAAACTAACTGACGTTTTTTTTATATACGAATTAAAATAAAATCGGGTTTGCTTCGATTTTTGTAACAAATGTAATAAATATACCCGAAAAACTTAACTGTGTACTTAAATCATGTAAAATCAATCATTTATGAAAAGCTATTTTGTTTCAATTTGCTGATTGGCTCAAAGTATGTCCAAAATGTTGTTAGTCAAACAATTATACATAGTTGATATTTACACATGTAAGCTAGTATACTTGTGTTATTATAAAATATATTATATTTAATTTATGTTGTTTTATATTACCGTTTAATAACCTCCGTTAAAATTCATATATACTACGTCATGCCGTAGGCGTAGTGACCAAGTGTGCTAAACTAAAAACCGGCGTAGAACAAGCATTTAATTTTGTGTGATCGACCCCCGCGCGAAACCCCCCGCGACATAGTTTAAATTCCTTAGTACGGGATGTTACGTGTCCTATTCGCACTTGATCGGAATATTGACGGCAAAATAAGGCAAACTAGCTGTTGCCCGCGACTTCGTCCGCGTGGTTAGAAGATATAAGTTATAATTTATACCTGCCTTCTATCTATCTATCTGCCTTCTATCTATCTTGTAGGATTCAGTGAGAATTTGCAATGTAAGCGCAAAAAATGTGTTTTTTTACGACCTCACATGAGAAACCTCAAAAATTGTAGCCTATGTGTTATTCTGATGTATAAGCTATATTGTGGTAAAGTTTCATTCAAATCCATTCGGTATTTTTTACGTGAAAGAGTAACAAACATCCATACATCCATACTATTCCATACTTACATACTTTCGCATTTATAATAGTAGTAGGATATAATTATAAGAATTGTATATTTTGACGTTCTTCTTTTCGCGACACCCACAGCACAAAGCACATTGACTCACAACCACACAACTATAATAATATGTAGATAATATATACCTGTATATAAAAAGGTGATGAGTGAAAGATTTCGACAGAATTTTTAACATGTATGTGTGTATCGTGCCAATCGTAAAAGTTTTGTAGCCGCATGTAAGTTCAGCTACATTTCTCTGTTAACAGATCTGCTTGATACCTATATTCTAAGATGATTAACAAGATTTTTCGAAATCGGTCCTCAAGGTTAGATTAAAAAATCAGCTTTATGATATTAATGTAGATTTCTTTATGAACAACTTGTATCTAAATATTTTGATCTCCATTGCTCATAAATTTAAATAAATAGATCAAATACTTAAATTCTTATTTATCGCCAAGTTTAATCGAAAGTTTTTCTAAATACTTACTCGTAATTTAAATATTTTTTGAAATCCATAAAATTTTACCGAGATAAGTATGATTTTCTTAAATAGGTCAATTTAGAACTATTTACTCTTTTCAGGGTCAAAATCGCTATAGATATTCACTATCCAGTAAAGTCACACGAAATGAAAACTGTTTCAAGTTCACGTTCTAAAATCATCGTCTAATCTTAGACTAACATCAGGTGAAATTTACAGGAAACCTTACCGTACAATAATGAACCTTAACTCTTGTAGTTAAAGCTTAAAATTGAAAACTTTCCCTGGATTTTGTATTAGAGATTCATTTTCGATTGAAAAATCTTACGACACGAAATTGTATCTTAAGTTTATGGAATAACGTAGGAAATTGATTATACCGTGCAAATTTCACCTATGTACGTCGCGTAAAATGTACAGTTTGTCCTCTCGTACAAAATTAAACCTTAAAACTGAAGCATAAAGTTGAAAATTGAATATTTGTCTTAAAAATAATGAATTTTGTCATCGTTCCCTATAGTTTTGGTTTGACGTCATTGTGATATATTCTATGTAACACCCTTGGCACACATAGAAAGTTGTAGGAAGTAACACATCAATATTATAAGCTTTAATATATTTTAGCGACACGGAGAGATTCGTAAAATGATTTATGTTTTTACCCGACTGCGTCAGAAAGGGGGATAGTGCTTTTTCAGTCAGTTTCGAAAATAAGCAGATCTCTACGTTTTCATCCGCGTATTTTGCGGTCCTGCACGAATACCCTTACATACTTAAAATATTAGGGGTTACGGGTAAATCCAATTTAATTCTATGAAAATCGGTCCACCCGTTTTAGAGGAAAGTTTCACAAATATCCAAATACAAACTTTCGTGTTCGCAGAATTAGTGTCGCCTTTCGTATGGTTTACACCCTGACGGTTTAAACACATAGCCCTCGGACGTAGCTTCACATATCCTCAAATATGTATAATATATAAAAATCTCAAGTTCAACTTGTCCTGGCTCCTTCACCATGGTTTCCTTTTCCGTTTTTAGCAAGTCATAAAAGGTACTTTTATACTAACTTTCGTGAGGATGATTTCTCAAAATGATGCAACGGTTTACTCACGCGTATGTATCGGGATTGTCCGACTAGTTTCAGATCAAATCGAAGTCAATACTTTGTAAGCAATACTTTGTAATACGCACATTAATTAGACAAGGTATTGATGCATGATGGGATACGAACTCGCGGCCTATGGTAGCCCGACGTCCACATTAGGCTATCACAGCTCTAATATTAATAAGGAGATACCTTAAAATTATGCTCAGACAAAGCCACAGGCACGAACTAGTTTAAATATTAATTTGGCAGATGTCTTCGAAGACGTCAAAATGTCTAGCTGGGCACTCCCTAACGACGGGGTCATCGGTCATTTAAAACATTTATATTCAAACTAAAATCACCCATATCTTTATCCGTATAAGCACTAAAATCTCTTGCACTATATCTTATTTTTTACGCTTTTCGTCTGCAAATTTGAACTTTAAATGAAAGTGTCAAGGTTGAGAGTTGATTGACAGCTTCTGTTAACATGATAGATTGACAGGTGCATAGCAGCCATGTTGGGATTTCATTATATTTGGCGTTGATCAGTCTTGTTGATATCGCAGTGCTAATACAGGCTCTAACGTAAGTCCATAAAATAAATAATAATAATAATCCATTCATTTCTAAATATAGTATAAAAAAATAATTTATAAAACGCTAGCCGACTCGATAGACGTTTTCCATTATTCCTGTTTAAAACAATATCCATTGTTCATATTTTTATTATAATCCAAAACCATCCAGGGCATCTCTTATAATTATTAATAACGAGCTGTTGCCCGCGACTTTGTCTGCGTGGTTAAAAGATTTAAGTTATGATTTATATCTAACCTGTTTTTTCCACATTTTCCATTGCATCTTCGCTCCTATTAGTCGGAGCGTGATGGTTTATAGCCTTAAACCTTCCTCGATGAATGATCTATTGAACACAAAAAGAATTTTTCAATTTGAACCAGTAGTTCCTGAGATTAGCGCGTTCAAACAAACAAACTCTTCAGCTTTTATATATAAGTATATTAGTATATAGAAGTATAGATTATTCTTTCTTTGCTCTTAACAACAAAAAATACTCTAATCGATCCAGTCGTTCTTGAGTTTGGTGACATACACACGTAGGTAAATAAGATGGTTAGTAATTTAGTATAATGCTAATGCCAGAATATTTTATGCAGCTCCAAATTTAACCTAAATTTCGCGATTTTCGCGGTCTGACTGGACTTGAAAAAGCATGTCTTGTATTAATAAAATAAATTGACGACGAACGCCCCCTAAAGAAATTCGATAACTAGGTTTTTCTAATTTTTGTTAACCGGTAACGGTGCTTCTCGAAATAAATATTGAAGCATTTTCAGTTTTATACTAAATTTAATTAAAATTTACTTTAACCTTAATTATGTTTAACATAAATTATCTTTAAGTCTAAAGAGAGGCATTCACGGGTAGGTAGATTATGTATTATGTACTTATCTACCTAATTATTCTTAACTTTATACCAAACTGATTATCCCCTGAAAGTAAAATTCACCCGAAGTTATGAATGAACGACGAAAGCTTAAATTTTCATCCATTCATGCATCGATAAAGTATATTTAGATTCCAAATGCGCCATACAATTTGTAATTCATAACACAAACAGCTTAAATTTGGAACGTAACTGCGAACTGCGTTCTTCAAAGTGTAAATGCTACGAATTAATGACCCATATCTTCTTTATAGAGCGTTAACTATACCAACTTTAATAGCTTCCATTCCAAACAATAATGCATTAGACATAACTATTTACAAACTATTTTATTTTTTAAGACTAAATTTTCCGAATAATGTTCAAACAATAGAATTGTCTACCAAATGACAGCCGCCATATTTCTTTTTCTGTCGACACGAGGTCAAGAGACGTAAAATAAAACGTGAGCGTTAGAAATTGATGTAAACATTAGAGACTCCAGAAATAAATGTTACATCCTCTCCAGTAAGACTAGTGCCAACTTTTCTCGCCCTTACAACGTAGTCAGTTTAAACGGAAAATTCGCGCCAGGTGGTCAGCCGACATATCCGAACTAAACTGTGTTAAAAAAAAACAATTCTCCTTTTGACATTCGCGCGGTAAAGTTTTTTTTTCTTCCGTGCAGTGACAACCGTTTATACAGCCATGGATGAAGAGTACCAAGTTTTTACGAGGATGGAAGACATCACAGAGCAAGATGATAAAAATCTCGCTGGAGCCAGAAAAGAAATAAGAAACGATTTAACAGTTATTATCCCAGAAAATCCCTTTCCCGACATCGAGGTAGACGCGTATCCACCATTAAAATTCTCATGGGTTATACCGAAAAAAATTGCCGCGATGGCGTTCCCTAGGAATAAAGAAAATTTGAAGTATTTAGTTAATCAAGGTATTACGCATCTGGTCACACTGACGGCGGGAAAGAAGCCCCTGTGGACGATATAGCGAGGCTCCGGTGGTCAGAGGTACCTGTTGAAGAATTCGAGACCCCAAACGTAGAACAAGTAAAGAAATTCATTGATGTGTGTAAGAAGTCAGACAAAAATGGTGAGGTAAGTGTATCGAATAGTTTTTTACGGAGAAATCGTTCGTGTCAGGTGTAATTAGGGCTCAATTAAAAAGTATCCAGAATAAAAGTACAGTATCATAATGTCAGTCATAATGTCAGTCATATAATTTACAGCGTTTGTGAACCTGAATACGTTGCAAAATAAAATTAGTGGAAACATAAAATAGCCCAAGGCCGCAGCCACTTATAAATTATACATGAAATAAAAAAACTCACAGTATTAAACTAACATAAATTTCATGAAATGTAAAAAATAATTCATGAACGAAATAATATAGAACCTTGCTTTAAATGAAGTCTAGGGATCTAGATCTTTTCTTCACATAGTATTTAATACTAATTATTATTTTCTCACGTATGATAAGGCGAATTTCCCATAGATTTATTAAGACTCATAAAAAAAGCATTAATCACACTTTAATTACAAAAATAACTAAACAAAATCTATTTCGAGTTAACTAGGTATTTACCTGAGCGAAACAAATTGCGGGCTATATGTGCCAACGAAATGAAATTCATTAAAATTGTATGGCTGACTGCCATAATTACAAAATTGGACAGGGGACTGATGAACTTTTACATTTTAACAGCTGGACGCTTGCTGAAAAGTATTTAGGGCGTTATAAAGGTACTTCCGAGGTGGAGTAGTCATTAACATTGACAGAATGATGAAAATATATTGCCTAGATGATTATTAAGTGGGTATAAATGCGGACAACATCACATACATTGCTCTGAACCCGAAGTAAGTTGCTAAAGCACTTGTGATATGGAATTCAGATACAACGAAGGTACCACAAACACCCAGACCCGAGACAATGTAGAAATGTGAACTTTTATGTTGACCCGACCGGGGATCGAACCCGGGACCTCAGAGCTAGCGACACCTTGGAACCGGTGCGTACGCCACTCGACCACGGAGGTCGTCAAAATGAATGAAAAAAATAAATGAGATTAAATAATAACATAACACATATTATGGGAAACACTATTATAACAATGCTTCAAATACTTACTCCTACTCTACTACACAGAGAGCCTATTATCGCCTCGAAGTCGTAATAATATAGTAAGTGTAGGTAGTACCTAGCAGCATTCATGTTGTTCTAAGGAGGTTTAAGGTTCCTTTTTCCACATAAATCATTAAATTACCTCCCCCTGCTTAAAGATCCCTTTTAAACGCGCGTGGAACACGAATGCGCCGTCCGGCACTTTAGGCACTCTGAAATAAGATAAAAACTTGTCTAGCCAGTGTTCATGTGAATTTTGAGCTCGATAACCTTTTGGTAGAACACCAATATAAGAATTTCTGCTTCAAGGAACTTTTTATCTCCGATCGTTGAACATGAACTTTTGATAGCCATTAATCCAGTTCTCCTTGTAAGGAACTTTATTTTAGTCAGTATCAAAAAACACAGATGCAGGACAATAATTCGAGGATCTCTCCCTTGAGCTACGTGGGGTTCGAACTTATAACATTTCGCGAACAGTGTGTTTGCCGTGATGACCTCAGTGATTTGGCTATCCGTGCACTCTTAGTTCAGCTATAACAACCATATTAGGCATCTTAAATATTACTTGCAGCATTTACAATTTCTTCCCACGTTTTTATACTCTCACTTTCTTGCTTGTTTGTCGTTCTGGTTGGATTTTTGCACCCCAATTTTGAGGCACTTCCCCGATAAGCTAGCAGACACTTTCAGGGTAGCTTCGAACCTGATGACAATGCAATTTATAAAAACTGTAAAAATAGCTGGACCAATTTTGATTTTGAATTTTATTGCATATTAACAACGTGGGTTTTAGATGTTTAAATCTATAAGTTTTATTTCGACAGTCATCTCAGATTTCTTCACTTTACTCTTCAATCAGTGACTGTTTTCCCCGCACAGGTGATCGGTGTCCACTGCCGGCAGGGGCGCGGCAGGTCGGGCGTGATGCTCGCCTGCTACCTCGTGCAACTTCCACCGCTTCCTGCCCGACCAGGCGTGAACGTCGTCAGGATGATCAGGCCATGTGAGTATATACTACTTATAACTCATTTAGTTGTGAAATATCCATCTATGGTATACCTACAATGGCACTGGACGTAGAAATTGGTACGAGAAAGGGGAGGCCTATGCTCAGCAGTGTGAAGACAAATGCTGTGGATGATGATAATTTACCATTTTACCCTTTTTTCTAAACTTGAAGATGGCAAACAATGGCGAGGGCAACAAGCATGGTGGGCAACTCATTACCTAGGTATAAATAAAGTCTAAAGCGCAATATAAAAAGTGCGATATTGAGCCTTAAGAGAATGAACAATGGGCGGCTTGACATCCAGATTTGAATACTTTTTTAAAAACCAGAGTCAAAGACTTTGAATGCAATCGCTGGTAAAATACGCAATGATTTAAAAGCTAGAGCTTCCTATTTTTTTTTTGCTTACTTTTAGGTTTATTTAATTGATGATGGACGGCTGGTTCTGTTTTCTAAATTCATAGTTGTCAAGAGAAAGGTAGTCTTTAAAAATGAGAACGTAAAAACACCAATGGGTAGCCGTTTGTCCTGCCCACATTGGCTGAAATCACTCAGTTCCCGAATACCTACTTAAATTAAGATCCATTAAAAACAAGTTTTCTAGAATCCGTTAAGACTCGAAGCCTTAACACAGCTTATGAAATTAGCATTGTAGAAAAGAGTACTTTGATAAAGTCTTCAATTCTGTTGGGTACAATTCTCTCATACATATAAAAGTTTACGATAAAATGTGTTCGCCATTTATCGTCTACAAATTACGTAATATTATGAAAGTTTCATGGCGGAAAACGTCGTAAATTTCATATATTGCAACACTTTTATTGTTCTCATTTTAAATTCTACATCAAACAAGCTTTTTCTATCGAAGTTGTGCATCATTCTTATTTCAAAATTAGAACTTGTAAAATCATTATCGAAAGATCCGGCTGACGTCAATTTATTTGAGTTTTTTTATGTGTTTTATTTTGAGCTAGTTTTTTGATCTCATAAATCCGGGTGTTGTCAGATTATTTTAAACAACCACTGTATTTTATCTACTGCATCAATGTGTCAAAAACATGTTCCATGTTGAAAAAAAAAATAGCTTATTAAATATTGATGTGGCGATTAAAAGTGCCTTAAAACCACTCTACCCTGCGTGAGTCAAATTTAAGCATGTTTGAGTCATATTAAAAATTCTAAATAAGTACATTTAAACGAGAAATATGCTTACACCTATTACACCATTGGTCATGGGATAAAAATAAAGTATTGAAATATATACGCTGTCAATTCCATTTTTTTTTTACCAGGATTAGGCGTCCTTCCATTAATCCACTCTGTATAGTCTATTTCTTATCCAACCTTCTTTTCCAGCATCCTTAGACGCGGACGAGCATGAAGAAGCAGTGGGGAGATACTTTGAGTACCTGACAGAAGACAACCCGCTGAAGTTCGGCGTCAGCGTGGAAGTTATGGAGGAGTTCATCCAGGCCGCCAAGGAGTTCAACAAGAACGTACTGAGTTAGACAACTGTGATTATATTCTATTGTGTACCTGACATTAAATGTTATTTGTTTTTTATTGAAGCTTATTTATTTTTACTGTGCTTATTATTCAGTATCTGAATTGTAAGGAAAAGGCAACAGGCATTCAGCCATTCAGTTCGAAACACTACCTATTCACTCTCAAAGACTGTTATTGTGGGACGACGACGCTAAACCGATTAATGCGTCAGAATATTTTTGTACTTTTCGAAAAACACAAATCATACTCTTGAACTTGGCTACAATATCACAGATTAATTCAGATTATTAGAAACTAGATTATCTGAAAGTGCAATTTGTTTACGATTAACGAAAATCAATCTTAATAAGCTTCGAAATAGAGTCCTTTATCAATACCGAAGTCGGGTTCACAATACATAGATGTAAAAGGTAGGTCTGTCAGTAATAAGTGGTTGTTAGATACACGTAGTCTATAAATATTAACCTGTAAATGTCTTATTGCAGGTCAAAGTCCCCTTTTCATTCAGTGAAAGATCGCTCATATATCATTGCTCTGGCGAGTGTTTGACAATTTAGAATTTTTTGCTCTGGCACTGTTGAATACAATATTATTTATATTTATTACCTTTATATTAATTTT
>NW_020800051.1:0-57192 GCF_003590095.1 Trichoplusia ni
TTAGACCTACCGTACCATATACGGTACACTTGTTATATTTTTTTTTTGCAGGTACTCGCATAATATTTTTAATATTATTTGGTATTTATGTCGAAAAGAAGAATAGTGCTCATCGGAAAAAATACGCCAGTGCAATTGAATGCTGATAATAGTGCAGATTTATTGAACAAGTTTCGTAAATTTATTTTTTCTGCGGAGACATGGCTTCCAACAGGTAAATATACTACAATTATATAATTTATACAAATAATTTCCATCTTTTTATAAAACTAAAATACTTCTTGTTTCATTGTGACATTTGAATATCCTAATTATTTATTTATTTTTTAGTTATTTAGACATGAATAATGGTGTACCCTATTTGGTACGGTAGGACTATATGCCATTTCAATTAACTTTTTTTTGCTTTTCAGACCATTATCCCTGAATGACATCTTATCTTTATTGGAAGAGGGGGATGTTGAGACAACCGAAGGTGAAAATGATGTATTCATACTTCCGCCTGATAATGCGAATGCAGAACTGACAGACGAGGACTCTGGAGACGAAGATCAGGTCAATGTCAATAATCTACCTCCCAGCTTGCTCAGAGCGGACGCAGAGCTACGTCAACCCGCTACAGTTAGTTTGGACAACATTGGGGATCCGGACACGAATGATGAGCCCCTTCATAAAGTTTTAAAAAAATATAACTGGAGGAAACGGGATTACGAAGGCTCACTATCATTATGGCGACCTGATTACCACGTCCCTCAGGAAAAATCACCACTAGAATGGTTTTCTTTGTTTTTTTCGGAGGATGTTTTTGATTTATTGCCACTGAGACGAACAGTACATAGGAAGAAAAAACCTTGCTGCTGTATATAAAAATAGAAGAGATGAAGTGTATGATTGGTGTTCTGTTAGTAAGTGGCTATTCCTCGGTAAATAGAAGACGAATGTATTGGGAAACTCGCCTGACGTGAGAATGAGCTCATTGCTAGTGCTTTATCGAGAGACCGCTTTTCCTACATATTTTCAAATCTACATTGTATGGACAACCATCAGTTAGATTCTTCTGATAAATTTGCAAAAGTTCGGCCACTTATGAGCAAATTATCTGCCAAGTTTCTAGACCACTGTCCCCACAAAGAAAAACCACAGTGTTGACGAAGCTATGGTGCCTTATTTTGGTCGACATGGATGTAAACAATTTATTCGTGGCAAACCCATACGGTATGGGTTCAAACTGTGGGTAGGAGCTACTGCGGGGGGCTATATAGCTTGGTTTGAGCCTTACCAAGGGGCCACTACAATTTTGAACGCCAGATATGCTGAATTAGGCCTTGGGGCTAGTGTAGTTTTGACATATTCAGATAAACTAATGAAACTTGAGCTTGGATCCAGATATCACTTATATATTGATAATTTTTTTACCGGGTTACCGTTGGTTGAAGAGTTAACAAAAAGGAATATGGGTGTAACGGGCACTATAAGAGAAAATCGAACAGGAAAATGTCCTTTGATAGCTAATAAAGAAATGAAGAAGAAGGAAAGAGGAGAGTATGATTATCGTGTTAGTGACTCCATTATAATCTGTAAATGGCATGACAACAGCATTGTTACAGTTTGCTCAAATTCAACGGGGATATTACCGTGTCATAAGGCAGAGAGATACTCACAACAACTAAAAAAGAAAATTAGTGTATCTCAGCCTCACTTGATCAGAAGTATAACCAAAATATGGGTGGTGTCGACTTATCTGATCAAAATATTTCGTCAGTCAGAACTAGCATCCGGGGGAAAAAAGTGGTACATGCCCCTTATTTTGCATTGTCTTGACATGTCAGTGCAAAATGCCTGGCTACTTTATAGATACAATGGTGGCAAACAAGATTTATTGTATTTTAGACGTCGCATAGCTATATCCATAATTGAATCGAATAAGTCTCGAAGCAAGCCTGGACCTAGCCGACAATCATCTCTAACTATGGATTCCCGATTGATGACAAGGGTCATTATATAATAAAACAGCCCGATAATAAAAGAACGAGATGTGGACATTGCCACCGACAAAGCCCAGCAAGATGCATCAAATGTAATGTTGGATTGCATGTTGAATGCTTTCTTGCTTACCACACAAAATGCTAATTTAGTGTATGTTTTTCTTGTATTTTTAATAAGTTTTCATTTGCTGCGGTTTTTTTTTATTCTGATTACATTTTTAAATAACTATGAACAATAAACAACTTTTTTCTCATTTTTACGGTATTTTTCTTACTCCAAATCCTACTGTACCATATGTGGTACGGCTATTTCCCAGACCCCTTTTATTTCAGGATTTTAATTTTTTAGGTTTTCCTAATATTTAGACCCCTATCAACCTATATACTAAGAAAAAAACAAACATTTTAGAAAAAAAATAGTTTCAGGACTAAATGGGTTAAATGAGATTGAAAGTTTGACTCATCACACACTGATACGAACTTTATATATCTAACTCGTATGACTAATTAATCTCTAATGTTGATTTTTGTATGTAACTCAAGCTTCTGAATAATTGGTGATACTTTTATTTCCCTTTATTTGTCAAAAACCATTTACTTACACATTTAAGCGTGTATCAAATTCCTCTCGCCTAGCGGCGAAGAAAACAAAATAATAATTATTTAATTAACGAGTAACGTTTGATACACTCTGAGAACAAATTAGTCAAACCAAATAAAACCTTTCACATATTTTTTTCAAACCCAATTAACCCAAAACTTATATTAAATTCGAAAGGCTGACAAAGTCCCCTAAATAGACATGAAATATGTGAATCCATCGCATGTATAACATTATAAATTATTTAACAAAACCTCAGTGGCAACCCTACGCCACCCGCAAAGTTTTATCTGACCGGGCACAACGAACGCTAAGTATAATCCTAATTAATTAGCAGACAGAATGTGGCTTAGATATTACACGAACATACACTGGGACACGTATTCTAACAATAAACATGGAATGTAAGCACCTTATGTCAGCTGTTGCCGCATAAATTACATTAGACCTCGAACCTTTATACTGGACCGTGGACTAAAATAAAAGAGAGTGAGTTTTTCGAATATGTGTAACAAAAACTACGGTTATTATAAACAAATGAATAATTGTCTATTTAATGATAAGTACCTATGACATGCTAAAACATAAAAACGTCCCTAAAATCACAATTTTAATATTGTAGAACTGTGTGATGTGACGGTCAAAAAGTAAGTATAAAAAGATGCTACCCAAAAAATGAAATATTTATAAATCGCGAGTAACGTCGCAGCTATTTCAAATAATTAACCGGTTCCTTTAAAAATAATCACGAACCAAGTTTTATTTGTCTTTAAATTTAATTTTCATATTTATTACCTCCAATGAAAATCTACAGCTAATATAGCAACGGTAATAACGTTTATCAAACCGAAAACAATAACATTGATTACGATTGATATCTAGATGCTTCTATTCCTATACCGAATGTGATCAATATTCGTTCCAGCTGAAACGAGAAAAAGTCAGAAACATGCTGCACGAAAACTACCAAAAAATACATACGAATTTTCAGCTCCATTGCCTTTCGGTACACATTTTCAAAACGTACTCAGTTCATGCAACAAGACTTCCAAATTGCTCTTTTCATTACGTTCACATCTCATTCCGTGGAGCCCACTCGAGATGCCAACAGTCAACATACATTAAGAATAATTTACATGCAAAAAGAAAAAACAGAACCTAACTTTCTGGGCAAAATTTTTAAAGGAAAAAAGCAGAAAACTGAATGGAGGTTGTATTGCGAGTTGAATGGCGTTTTCCCTTTGAGTGTTCTCTTGCATTACTTATGACATAATTGAAGGTCATGGCTTTATGAATGAGTGATTGGATCTAGTGGTATAAAGATTGCTTTGGCTGAGTTTGAGAACGGTTAACTTTACTTGGTAAGATCATAGTGTAGTGCACAGATAACAAACACGTATTTTTTAACTGCAGAATCAAACTTAGCTATTTAAAGTTTGAATAGGTCTATTTATATTTTTCCGTTTTACAACCTAAAAGCCAGCGTGATAATTTTGCTGAGTACTGTTTTAATCATGGCTTTTTTTGCTGTAAGTGGCGGCCGTTGTCTTAAGACTGCAAATTTTTATTCCATTTAGTTATATTTTTTGATGTGTTTTTAAATATTTTTTTACATTTAAGTTTTAAGTTATAATTTTAATAGCTTTTCGCCCGCGGCTTCGCCCGTGTCGAGGTCGGTTATATCGCGTTTCCAAGAGAACTCTTCAAAAGTCCGGGATAAAAAACTATACTATGTTCTTTCTCAAGGTCAACACTATCTCAGTACCAAATTTCATTAAAATCAGTTCAGTTTGGTTTAGACGTGAAAGCGTAACAGACAGACAGACAGACAGAGTTACTTTCGCATTTATAATATTAATATATAAACATATTAGTAGGGATAATAAAAAGTATAGTTTCAAGTTTAATGATAACAAAATATAAAAACCTTCTAAGCATATACTGTTATAATGAGTATGCCAAAAGTCAACCACACCAAACTTCCTTACAAACTCAATCTACACAGTTTAAACTAACATTAGTATTCAAAAAGTTTTCTATTTCAAGTAAGTTCATCTCAGGCTTCTTTCGTGTAGGTACGAGAATATCATTTGCCGCTGCGCTACCGTCCTAAACTACAATCCTACATATAATCAAGTTGGAAATGCGAACTGAGTACTTCTTTCCTACTTCTGAATTTGGATGTTATTTCTAGTCCGTATTGTCAGCATTAGAAGTCGACAACAGAATTATATTTACAAAGTGACTGCAGGGATATATGAGTGGTATAGATCACCATGTCAAACCATCTGTGCGCGACTGACGTGTCACGGATTCGACACACGGCTATGCGGGAGTAGTTTTTTTTAAGTTTCAATAATGGACGGTATTGGTGTTTTGTTTGTTTCATCTATGCTATTGTGTTATCTACTAAAGACTGCCTTATTTTTTCGATTCCTTGATAATAATAAACCCCTATATGTGTTTGTAATAATTTTGTATTATCTTGTAATAGAAATGACAGCGTGTGTGATGTGATGTTTGTAGCTGGCGTTTCTTCTTCAGCTAGAGCACTTACTAAAAGGTAAAGTAATGACTATACGGCATGGTGCATACGTAATACGATCCTTTGAAGATCAAAAGCTACTACTTTGCCTATCTTGAATAAATGGATTATAATTTTGAATAGGACACCAGCTTATTGAATTTGGTTGCACATAAATTCTGTTTGTGTTAACCGACATCGGTTGCAGACCATACATGCCTTTATACGCTTGTGTAATAGTTAGACCTACTCTTACTTAGTTTGTGATACACAATGGTAAACATCTAACTGTAACCTTCGTTTGACAATCGATTTGTTAGATCACGTTACAATCGATTAAAATTCTATTATTCTGTGCTTCTTGCAGATGTAGAAGCGAAATAAAGCGCTACGCGTTGTAGAGCGATGTCTCTATCCCGCAACGGCCTTCTTACTTTTAAAAAGTAGTTGTAGGTCTCAAGGCTTAGCTCTTAATTGAATACATTGTGGTTTATTTGCCTGGCTTATTAGTCTAGAGGTTACGGGCCTTGACTGCTGCAAAAGAGGTCGTCCGGTTCGATTCCTACGCAAGACAAATGTTTGTGAAATGAAGACTATCATTTTTATTTATTCCAGGTGTACATTGTCTGTGTTTAGAAACAATATAACCACGTTTATCAGTTGTCCAGTACTTGTAATACAAGCTTTTCATAATTTGCGAATAGATGGCATCGTGTGAAAATTTTGGAATATTATAATATCATTATTATTCATTCCTATTTTAGACAGAACTGGAATTAGGTCAATGGACTACAATTTCAACACCTGCAAATTTTAAACTCAGTCTTCATGTGTGTTATGGTCAAAGTTTGAAAAGGCAATATGCAGTACAATTCGGCATTGGATGAACGTGAATGTAACTTTTATAGACAACGGAACAAAATATAAAGTGTTTACTTTATGAAACTATTCGGATAGAATACATCAAAAAGTAGAATCGAAATGAAACTACTTTTACGGATTTCATCGCGGTTTAATTTTAGATTTTAGTTCCCGACGTTTCGAAACCTTTGCAGTTAGCATGGTCACGGGCAGACGTCATGGTCAGTCTGCCCGGGACCATGATACCTGCAAAGGTTTCGAAACGGCGGGAACTAATTAAATAAAAGTAAAAGTAGTTTCTTTTCAAACTTCAAATATTTATTGCGATCATGAGTAGTTACAGATGTTATAAAAATTAAAGGTACATACATGATACCCTGTTAGGGCGCAGCAAATGTCTAACATTCGCGTAAACCTAAGAAACCACTAAGTAGAATCGACTCAATCATGTAAAAGATACGGTTTTGATTAAACCTTTTAAAACCGACTTCAAAAACTAGGAGCTTCTCAATTCGTATGTTTATTTTTATGTTTTTTGGGTAAGAACTTTGGACTTCGTTAAACAATTTTCGTTATGAGTAATCCTTTTAGGTACATGAATGGTATGAAATACTCTCGCAACAAAAGCATTTAGACACCGGTGTAGAGTGGGCGAATATGGGAGAAGTCCATTATAATTTGACCTTCGAAAAGTGTTAATTAGTACCTTATTTATGAAAAGAATAGTTATGATTTTTAATTTTGACCAGATGCGAGCTCAAAATATAATTCCAAACAAGAAGACCCAACAAGAAACTTTAAAACCAACTCTTACTTATTGAAATAGCATTCAATTGTTTGAACTGTATTGACCGCTAACCCAAAGACTTTACGAAATCATTTAGAAGATACCAACACAATCACATATATTTACATATTCAATATTTATTTAATGAGATATCTGAGTCACATCTGAATTATGCATGAACACATTGATTACCAAAGTGTGAAGCGTAGGCGTTAACCAATAACGTTCGTACTTAATGACGTATATAATTAAGCCATTTCAGAAAGTGGGGAAAGGTTTTAACATTCTTAAGTTTTAGTGTGAGTTGTAGGTGTAATGGAAAATTGGTTATTTTGGATAAGCGGACAACGTTTTCGATTTCCCATTTGAATTATTCCCTTGTTATTTTCTGCTTGTGATTCCCTTATAAATAAAATTATCTGAATTCTTTAATCGTATTTTTTTTTCACTTACAATAAAATTGACAATAGCTCTAGGATTATTTTTAAGTATGCCTAAACTTAGATTTGCTGTACCAGGTGCAGTATTGTTTAAAGTAATTTTTTGTAGTAGGTAGACGTTGAAACGGGAGGTAGCGTCCCGCTTTGACCAAGTACAACAGACTTACTTTAAATGTGGTAATAGACCTGTTTATGACCTCTTCATTCTTTTTTTACATTAAATATGTAGATTCCCCATAACGCATCACCATAATCAATTTGATAAAATTTTTAGACAACTTGCGAATCCTCTATTTTTTCTGTTTACCCACAACATATACATAATTAAGCTCTCCGTAATGGCCGTATCCATTTTAATGCAGTCTTAAGTCAATCATAACAGTTCTTTGGAGTAAATTGACCGTAAAAGTCTCGCGCTTACTAAACCATAGAGCACGGTATCTATGCGATTTATGTTGTTGCCTTATTAGAAATAGAAACGACTTTGTTGCCAGTTGAGAAATTAAAATAAATGTTTCATATTAAGAAGGTTTTATTTGATTTAATTTCTTCTTGTTGTTAATTAATTTCCGGCTATTTAGCTGTGATAGATGAGACATTTTTTTAAATGGTAATATAATTAGAATATATCATTTTAATAGAGACATGTATTTATAGGTTCATACTCAGGTAAATGTGTGTATTGTAAACAAACTCTAAGTAAATATAATTAGATCGTATGGTTATCAACTGCCTAAGTAAGAAGCACCCATGTAAGCAGTTACAGATACACACACTTCATTCATTCAGACGTTATTTAATCACACATATCAACAATCAATCATAGAAATGGTACTCGAAGCTATTAGGCGCCAATAATAACAGAACGAACAATTCTCGTGTGCGCAAACTTAATCACACATCTTGATATTCCACGATTTCTGTAATTTCTAATCGCTGGCTTTCTCTAAACTTGCAACACAATATCAAAGTTACCTTTCCGGGGTCAATAAACTTTGTCCCACCCACGCATTTAGCTGCACTGTGTCAACATGTACTGCAGCGCCTTTCTCCGTAGAAAAATCCTAAACTAGTCCATGACTCATTTTATAGATCCACTTTACGCAATGACTCATTAGTTCATTACCTTAATAATGATAGCGATACGACCCACTAACTTAATACCGCATATTATCTATTTTGAACTTTATTGCTATGAAGCATAAAGATGTTTTTGTTTGGACAGATTAACAGGAAGCGGTACTCTAGGGATGCATGTTCTTTACAGGGACGTCACGCGATGAATGGCGCCAGTCCTTGTTTTAAAACTAATGATAATCAAAATAATTTTGCCGTTATTTCATATTGTCCTTATCATTTGTTACTGAGTAAACAGAGATGGATATATTTTTAGTTTGTGTTTACTTTTGGCGAGTCCCTTCTTTTATTGATTCTTTTAAAATGAGGGATGTGGGCGATTTGTAAGAGGTACTACAGAATACGAGGTCTCTAGTACGAAACGGTTAACAACAGTGAATTTTTCTTTTGATAAATATTACATATTAATAAAATAAAAGTTTAGTCAAGAATGAATTGCCCATCGAGTTTCGAAACCAAACAGAGTCTTAACCATGATTTGACACGGCAGCGGGGGAGCAAGACGAATTTTCTTTAAAAAATACTCAGTTAAGCTCAGTCAAAAAGTCATGTTAACATCCCATTGGATGAGAAGCAGTTTCTCCCCCGTGTCCTAGGTTGGTCTTTGACAGTCTTCAATTTCACTAGTCATTGAAAGTTTTTGAAATTAAATGGGTTGAAAACAGATACACAGTAGTTTAATTTTTCTGAACCCGTTGAGGCTTATATATACCAAATATCTTAAATCCCAACGAAAGATATTCCGTAAAAACGGTGTTCACAATTATACAATACACCTAGTTTTATTTCTGTTTTACCGGCTGCGGTACATTGGACCAAAAATACGGTGCAGCTTTTCATCAGTTACAAGCGTTTTCCTTAATTAAAACTCAGGTGCGGTCTCGTACAAATATTAGGCTAGCCGTCTAGAAAATCTCGGAACACGATTCTTAAAAATTTAATAAAGTTATAACAAGACTGGAAAGTTTTTCTTTTACACGAAAATTGAAATTTCAATTAGTCTTTCCAATTTATTATTTTGTTAAATTGGAAAGACTTCATTTGTTTTGGAAACTGTCTAGACTAGATTGATCCTATTGTTAATAACAAATGAATGTTCTATTTTCGGTTGGTCTAGTAACAGTCGCCAGCTTTGTCTCCAGGTCATACAAATATTGATTGTTGTCTGCACTAGGTCACGGCCATTCTGTCACTGTCACTCCGATGCATAATTTAAAGGTCGACAGAAAAAATAGTATACTATACAAAGTGAAAAACACCAATTAAGTTGCTCATTCTGAAAGTCAAATATAATATTGACAGCATCCAGGGCCCCGATTCTGCTATTTACAATGGCCGATGAATGAATGGAAATTGCTTTAAAATTACACTTTTCGTATTCTCTTAAACATTTTTACTGCACATTACTTGGAAATTTAGTACGGGACGGTACACTCAAGGGCAATGAATTTATAATTATTTTGTAGGCAGAATGCTTAAGAGAATAGGAATAATTTCAAGTTTCTTCCAATTGCCATTCAATCATCGACCATTGTGAATAGCAGAAACGGGGCCCAGATTTTTTCGCAAAGTTCCATTTCTGAACATGTCAATGTCCAAATATCTAAAAAAAAAAATTTATTAAATAACTTAAAGAAAACAAAATTCTTCAACACATTGAACGCTAACCTATATAATATCCAATACAGTACCTAAAATATTGGCCCGCAATAAACTACATCTGTTTATAAAAATAAAAATAAGTTAGGTTATAAAACTTCCGCCGATACAAGTGGGCACGTGTCGTTATGACTGCAGCTGCAAACTCTTTACTTATGCACTTAGCTGTTGATGCTTTAACGTGCTATCTGATGGAATAAACCTGGATATCACTATGTGGGCGGTAGAATATCTAAGTAGGTAACTAAAGGTTTTTTTTTAAGTATGATTTATGGTATATATTATGGTTTTCGAATGTCAAATACAGAGTACTTGAAACTTGTCGTTGCGAAGGTTAATAAATAGTTAAATGCGTCTGATACACCGATGATGTGATTAAAAACAATACCAATCTATAATGCTGACTAATGGGTAACTTTCCTCACACAAAATAAATTACGAAATGATTTACTTTCATCACCACGAGTTATGGTCACCAAGCTTGATCACTGTAAATTTACTTTTTATTTACTACACTGTAAAAGATTTACATATTTCTGGTTTCCTCAAACTTTGGCACATTTTCTTTAGACTAATTAATTTAATATAATACGTACAAAAAAATAAATGCCTTGCACACATATACCTACGATATGAAACTTATGGTTCAATTTAATTATGACATAAAAGATACCAAGCAACAGTGATGCTCAAACCGATTTCTCAACACGTAAACTTATACGGTAAATAAAATTTACACATCCATCGTTAAAATAACGACACTTCTCATAACAAACATAAATTTCTTTTTTTTATCGCTGTCATCAAAATGTTAACTGTTATCGTAACAAACGAACTATCATAATTTAATAGTGTCCGCGCCATTAGCACAGATAATAAATAACATTTCGTGACCGTCTGCCTGGCTGTATGCCAAAATGCTGTCGCCTAAACACGGGTAAAAATTGCATTTGTTTATGGGGCTATTTGAATATTACAGTTGGCTTGAAAGAAGGTTTGAACTTCCAATCGCAAAATTAAAAATTAAATTTTTTTACGTCAACCAAAATTAAATTTTATTTTGGTTGACGTATCCGTGTGGATAAAAACCCCTTAAATATAAATAAAGAATAAAAAAAAAATGTTTTAAGTATTCAGTGAAATCTTGCATCCAATAAAGTGGTAACCAACTGAAATTTCTACAATCAATAAAGTCAGTTAAAAACACTAAAATGTATAGAAATGGAAGGTTGACTTCCCGAGCGGTATCAAAAGAAAATGTAATTTCCTTATGTCATTAAAGATTTTACTGTCACTTGGTTAGAGGAGATGATGTTTTAAAAACTACATTCTTGCACATCCCTAATAAAAAGATTTTTTTTATTGTATTCAGGAGCTTTGCTAATATGTGTGTCTATAGTCTTCGTTGCTGGCCGTACCATATTTACAACGTTACATAACTGTGTTATACAGTTGCTTCGAACCGTTGTCGTTGCAAAAAATATCAAATCGATATAGTTTTTGTTGACGGTGTCTCACCAAGATGCGCTGTTATTTATTGTCGACCAGATTACGCACATTATATAACGCGGCTTTCCTGCTCAACATATTTATCTTCGGCGTTTATTTATTGACCTCGCTTTTTTGTGGCTTATAAATTGCATTTGTTTTGGTAATTTATTACTTTTATCGAACGATATTTCAATTGTTATCTGGTATAGAGTTATATTATTGATGGGATGAGACAAAATATAGAGCAACTATTACATTTATTTTACATCTTTCTGGGCTAGTATAGTTGCAACGACACGGTTTTATTTAAATAAAGTTGTATTCGGAATATTTTAAAAGTATAAAGCCATTATGCTGACTATAATAATAGTTTGAAAACTTTTAAAACATCTAAAACTTAAAAATCGTGATTGCGAATACACAACTTTCATTTTAACTATGTCGTTTGATGCTTAACAGACGCAGCCATCGTTTATACATCCGCGTTCACTTCGCACACCGCCATACAGAAAATTGAGAAAAACTTTTAATGGAAATGAGCATTTCAAAGCGAATGCAAGCAAGTGGGCTTATTATATAGCTGCCTATTGAAGGCATAGATGTCGGCCATGTTTGCCTCTCATTTTTATTCTGTTTACA
The DNA here is from genome assembly GCF_003590095.1 of Trichoplusia ni. NCBI lineage: Eukaryota > Metazoa > Arthropoda > Insecta > Lepidoptera > Noctuidae > Trichoplusia > Trichoplusia ni. Next base: position 12,125 of record NW_020800051.1, read on the forward strand.
TGGACCAGCTGCTCCATTTCTGGCCCCGGTCGTAAAAACTGAATTGGAAACAGAATAAAACATGTATTTTTAATGTCAGTACTCGCGTTTTACAACATCTTCATATAATGGCAACCTTAAGGAAACGAAGGAGTACATTAAAATCATCGAGCTCGTTTATAAATTTCTTTAATTACATATCTATACAAACATCAGCCAATTGAATTACAACTACACAATAATTTACAGTCTTTCCGATTAATACTTAAAAACATTTTATTTTATTTAAAAATTATAATAAATACGAAGAAGCAAACCTTTTCAAATGCGAAAATTTGGTATCGTTATTGTACAAAAGTTACACATATGCTATTAAAGATACTCGTAGATTATAAAGTTCTATAAATATTTACAACTTGGGACGATTTTCGTCTATAACAAAACAAGTTCTTTAGCGTTCGCCTAAGGCTAATTCTAAGACCTACAGATCAATATTCAGGAGATCGTTGGAGTTAGTGTCTGAGGTCCTTCATACCAGGTACGTTTGTACAGTGTGCTGGAACACCACGGACTGGGGCTGGTTGTGCCGGCCTTGGAAGTCGGTGGACGAGTAGTCCGAGTCTATCGTGGAGTAGATGTGCTCGGACAGCGGCCGGTCGCACGGCGAGCGCTCCGCTGAGTTGGCAGACTTGCCGCACAGCGTCTGGCAAGTACTGTTCAGCACAGACGCGTCCATAGTATAAGTGTTGGAATTTCTTCCATAATTAAGTCTTTTTAATTTCTGTCCATGTCGCTTAGATGAAGGCATGGCATAGCGTAACCTCTCCCAGAACCGTTTCTCTTTCCACGTTATCTCCAAACCCGTTTTGAAATATGACTTCAACTCCGGATCTCGTGGGATGAGCCCGACGCTCACTATTATTAATTTATGTGGATTCTTCCGAAGCGCTTTCTGTAAAGCTTGTCGGAACTCTATCTGTGACCACTCGGTCGAGATAAAGTTCTTTGTTAAAACTACTATGATACGCCTCGACGCCTCGGTGGCCTCGACCACCAAGTCGGGGAACTGAGCGTAAGTCGCCTCGAACTGCGGAACGTCTCGGTAGTGTAGGCAGAGATGGTATGACGGATAACCGGTCTCTAGTTCACGAGCGAGCGATTCCACAACGAACTCCTCGTCTTTAGGGCTATAACAAATATATGCGTCGTAAAGCTTATCAGCATCCTTAAAAGCGCCCGCTAGGGGGGAGAGCTTAATTCCGCAATTCGAATACAACCACATTCTACAAGCGTATCTAAATGTGAATACTAAAGCTAATATTAATAAAATAAGCATGAACCCAGTCAAAGCCGAGGCCAGTAATGGCAAGTTGTGAGAGACGAAGAACGCGCTTATCATCGAGGAATCGCTTATTTCACTGCAAACTGACACATTTAAATTCAATGGCTTCTTTGCTGGGTTCATGTTCTCATTCACACACCATAGGTTTGGAATATCAACAATTTTCTCAACATTTTGCGATACATAAGTCAAAAAGCCTTGCAAATATTTACAATCACAGGACCAGTTGTTACTGCCAATGTATAATGTTTGTAACTTTTTGTTGTTGTCTAAATGCCACAGACCATACTTCACGAGTCTGTTTCCGTCCAGCCGCAAAACTTCTAGAGCTCCCAAAAGAGAAAAAGTTTCATTTGAAATGTACTCAATTAAATTACTTTGAAGATACAGTTCTTTTAAGTTGCTTAGCTTTGAGAACTCGAGACCCCGTAATTGTTTCAGTTTGTTGTTGTCTAAGTGTAGTATTCTTAGATCCCTGAGTCGACTGAACGTATTGTTGTGTATGTTTATAATATTACTTGCGTTTAGATATACAACGACAGCTTTGCTCATTGAATCGAAAACAGACTCGTTAAGTTCACTATAAACATTGCCATCCAGATAAATGTGAGTTGCATCTAACGGAAAATTGTGAGGAATCGCCTTCAATTGTTTGACTGAGCAATCGACAACGCTCGTACTCTTTGATGAATCGTGATAACATGAACAATTAATTGGGCACAATGTCTTGCAGTTACAGTTATTGAAATCGCAACAATGACAACCATCCGGACAATAACTGTCGTATTTACACAAAAAGTCTTTTATGTGGAGGGAACTGACCGGGAGATATTTCACACCGCGTACGTAGGATTCCTTGCAGATTACATTCTCCAAGTCCATCACGCGCGGGTACTCCCGGCTCGTAATGGAATTGATGAGCAAAAGCCATTTCATTGTGCAATCGCAACGAAAGGGATTACCGCTAATGTAAAACTCGGGCAGCACGCGTTCGTCAGCCACTCTCGAAACACGCAAACTATTTATGTCCAAACTTTCAATCTCATTGGCATACATATCAACGCGAGTTAAATTTCTCTTTTCAAGGAATGTGTCTGAATCTATACTCGTAAGAAAATTATTATTTATAAACAATAGCTCCACACTATTCGGTATAGACATCGGCGACAGAGTAACTAAACGATTATGACTGGCGTCTAATGTTTTCACGTGTAGCTCGTTTTGTATTTTGTAGTAATTTCCAAGAATTTCTATAAAATTATTGTGTATGTCCAACCATTTCAAGCTGCCAGGAATAAACGCGTAGTCAAACCAGACTAAATGATTCTCGGATAAATTAAGCCATAACAGTTTAGTCAGAGCCACAAACACGCCGTTAATGTCAGAAATGAAGTTGCCATCCAATCGAACGGCTTCCAATTGGGTATTCTTTTGAAAGGTTTCTGTTTCGATCGACTGTATTTTGTTTTTCGCCAAATTGAGTACTTGCAGGCTCGGCAGGCCCCAGAACATACCCGCGGTAAGGTTTCCAATTTGATTGTCGATTAAACGTAACCCGGTCAGTTGCGATAGGTTTTGGAATGAGTTGTTTGCTATCTCAATTAATAAGTTTTCGCCTAAGTCTAGCGATTTCAAGAACGGTAATTGCATTATGGCTTCTGGTACTTTCGTCATTTTATTAGAACTCAGATCTAATTCCTTCAAATCGGAACAGTTTTTAAATGCGTTCTCACTGATATAAGACAGTAAGTTATTATTTAAATTTAATTTATTCAATATGAACAATCCATTAAATATTTGGTCTTCAATAGCTTGTAATTTATTCTGACCTAAATTCAGTGTGTGAAGATTAAAAAGCGGTGAGAACGCATTGTCCTCTATGAACCCTATGGAGTTATTGTACAGATTCAAAATTTGTAAAAAAAACAAGTCTTTGAACATGTTGCGTGTGATCCGTGCGACAGCATTATGCGACAGGTCAAGCACGATTAATCTTATTAGACCACCAAACGTTTCATCTTCTATGTGGTCGCTCCTCAATTTATTCACCGAAAGATCTAAAACGAGCAATTGTTCCAACCGATTAAATATTCTCTTAGGCAAAGTTTCCAGTTCATTATTTTGTATATAAATTTCCCGAATTTCCCTAGTGTTATAAAATAATCCTTCTGGTAAATAACTAATAGCATTATCCGAAAGGTTCACAACTTTTAACGACAGTAAGTCACTAAAAACTTCGCCGGGCAACTCATTAATTTTATTATTTTGGAGAAATAACTGTGTCAACCGGCGTAAATGTAAAATTTCCGAGTCAGCTGGCAGCGACATGATGTCGTTATAACTTAAATCTATAGTCTGCAATGTGGACCCGCATTTATGACCGAAACCCAGTTCATCGACAAACTTGATTTTGTTGTGCGTTAAATTAAGTGAAATTATATTTTCCAACGCACAGAACAGGTCCGATGGTATCTTTCTTATGTTGTTGTACGGCAGGTCTAACGTATGCAGTTCCCTCAGGCCGTTGAATGCTCCGAGAGACAGCTCCAATTCTTTGTTGTTGCTCCATGCGTTGTTCATAGTACGAATTTTCAAAGTTTTCAAGCCTCGCAGGCCCTCGAACACGTTGCCGGGCAGGCGCAGCACTTTGCAGTTATCTATGGTTATCTCCGCCAAACCTTGCATTCTGCCGAAGTGGTGGTCCCGCAGCGTGCTCTCGAGCAGCAGCGGGCTGCAGCGGATCGCGAGCCGCTCCGCGCCGTCCGAGTGCATCGAACCGGCTACGTCCCTGTCGGACGACAGCGTCCGTACGTTGCACTCCACCAAACCATTCTCACCGGACACACGGAAACAAACATCTGCATCGTCAGGCGCTTCCGTAAGCGCCGCGCCCATCACTAAACAAAAGAATATCGCGTTAATTATCATTTTAAACGGCACTGTGTCCATATCATTTTCGTCACTTGTCAGAATAGAGTTTTGATGAATGAAAGTTGAGTTCGTAAGTCGCGCACTGTCATGTTCAGCTGTTGGTTACGCGTGTACTGTACGGAAACGTTTCGATAACGACGATTATGAGCGGTGTAGTAAATAGAGCAGTGTGAGTGCGGCGGAGCATGGCAACGCAAGCACGCGATCCCCCCGCGGTGGCGAGGCCGCGACTGCCGCGTACAATGAAATGCCATGAATGCGCGCCGACTTGGATGGAGGGAACAAACCGCACCAGCGATTCTATTGCCGCATAATAAGTAACCCTCGTAGTTTTGACTTTTATAATAACGGAAACCGTTACGTGACTTTGCTTAGATTAATTTTATCCATGAATAATAATTTTTGAAACATTTTAATAGAATAAAAAAAATGTTATCTAATGCATTTCATTAAACTTCTAACAACTAAGTAAGTTTAATAAGGACGCCTAACTACATAATTAAATATCAATTTTATAATTTTAGTATGTTAATGTCACAACGTTTGAGCTAAAAAGGAGGAATGTACCTATCTTTTTGCAAACATTGTAACAAATTGTTTTATTAACGGTATTTATCATCTTGAATATCAATCGATAAGACCATTATCCCGAGGGGGGTAAACAGATGTGCATAGCAACTGTAGAGTAACAGTTCAATGACACCTGGCACATTTCCAAACACTGGATAACTAATGACAATATCCTGGCAGAAAAATAAATTAAGCTGAAGCCTAGAAAATGTTCCTAGGACACAATTACACACTTTGGTCTAGTAACATAATAACATAACATAATAGATGATAGTAATACGATGTAACATCAAGATGTCCAAAAAATTATGACATGGGTAATTATAGCGGAACAGGGCCCCAATTCGATGAATGTCTGGCAATTGGATTAAATTGGCACTACTCGTATTTTCCTAAGCATTTTGCGATCGCAATAATTGGTACGGTGGTGAACACTCACCGTCGATACAAATATTTTTAAATAAAAAATGGTTCGACTCATCATTATAATAAAGCATTAATTTACATGTAAATCATACACCGATATCAACGATTAAAATCTGAAGTAAGTACTTTCTCGTTCCAACGAATTTTGGAGGGCAAAAGGAACGAGTTCGCTCTAAAAAAAAAACATGAATTTTATGATCTATGTCTTCAATCTTAGTATGTTCTATCTGCGTTAAAGCTCTAATTACCAAGTGGTAAGACCGTTGAACTGGCAAGTACGGGGCCTCGATCCAGGTTTCACTTCACGATGCTTTCTACCACATAACATTTCAGGACTAGTAAGTACTTTACATATGACTTTAAAAAAGTGACACTGGCGCTGGAATCGAACTTGCACCTTGTGCATACAACAGACTGCATTACGACTAACGTCCTGAAATTAATTAGGAAAAGACAAAAAAACTGCATGCAACCCACAAACCTAAGCATATAAAATTCTTCATTCTAACAGTAATTACCTATCTACATATATAGTTATTGACTTTAGGTTAAAAAAAAACTTCTATCTAACCGCAAGTTACCGCTATTAGTGTTTAGGTGACCGCACTAAACTCACTCTGCGCGACGTGACTCGGGTTCGATCTTTGCGCGGAACAAGCATTTGTGTGATCTACAAATTTAAATACTTTTTGAAAAACCCCCGTGACTTAAGGCTTAAATTTCTTAGTGCAAGAGCTAGTATAAAAAAAATATACAAAAACTTGAATTTATTATGATATTCACTTGGTAGACTGCGGACTCGGTACTTGGGTACAATTGTCAGGTCAAGTGTCGTCGAGCTTGTTCATTAAGTCATTCTAAGAAGTTGGTTATTTTTAAAATATCCGGGAAAAACTTCTGTTCGCCGATTCTTTTATGAGATACAATGCCTAATTACCCACCATTACAAGTGAAATATGGCGTGACGTAACGACTGTTTTATACACCGTGATTTTTAGTCGTCTTACAAAAGCAGCCCAGTTCATGTATCCAATGATAAAAAAATAGGTATTTATGAGATTTGAATAAATTTAAAATGCAATTTTATTTTGAATTATATTAAATACTAGCTGTTGCCCGCGACTTCGTCTGCGTGGTTAGAAGATATAAGTTATGACTTTTTCTTCGCTCCTATTGGTCGCAGCGTGATGATACACATATAGCCTAAAACCTCCCTCGATTAATGGTATATTCAACACAAAAATATTTTTTCAATTTGAACCAGTAGTTTCTGAGATTAGCGCTTTCAAACAAACAATCAAACAAACAATTAGTATATACATAGTACATACATAGTATATACATAGTAATTAGTATATATATAGTACAATTAGTATATAGATGCCAACGATATCTTCGCTACGTTTCATCGATTTTTAATTTCTCGCGCGGAGATTTTAATATTACGATAACTCATTACCTATTAACATTTTTGGCGTAGTGTAAAAGGCAATTTTGTTCTATATTACATGCATAATATATCTAACTTATTTATTTGGATACGGATTAATACTGTATTGTTAAAAAGAGGTTCGTAAGTAACCAATAATTTTACTGTAAGAAAACACATAAAAATGGTTATTGTGGGTTATCCTTGGAAGATAGACATATACCACCGCGGACTTTTTTGTAGATCTATTAAAGAGGTACAAACTTGCCATACATTGTTTTGTTGTAACTCAAAAGGTTTTGGCAGCGTTCTCGATGAAAGCTCTCGAATGGCTTAATTTTTTCCGACATGTTTAACTAATATCGCTGTAATATCGTCAGTTTACACAAAACCTAAACTTATTATACACTAAAACCTTCCTCAAGAATTGCTCTATCTATCGTTGAAAACCGCATAAAAATCCGTTCAGCACTTTTCTAGTTTATCGCGAACAGACAGACAGACAGACGCGGCGGGGGACTTTGTTTTATAATATGTATATATATAAGGATAGCTGTTGCCCGCGACTTCGTCTGCGTGGTTAGAAGATATAAGTTATGACTTTTTCTTCGCTCCTATTGGTCGCAGCGTGTATTGTAAAATTGTTTTCATGACACATGCTTCGTATTTTACCTCTTAAATACACGTGTCGATGTTAAAACTTTATTGGAAGTGCTCTTAAAATACGGGCAAAATAATTCCCCAATGTGCTTGGAAAATAAGAAAATACGGGCAGTGTAGTGACCGACTTAATGGCACCCACCGTGGGACTAGTAATATTCAATTGTAATAAATAGGGATACGTAGAAAATGGTGTAGTGTAGGTTTGATATAGTAAAGGAAGCATTGTTTGTTCAATAAAACTTATCGTACATTACAAGTTATATAACGCCGGTCAACAAAATCAATGAATACTCCGTAAATAAACAGTTGGTCACAGGAATTATCTGTGATTCCTAGAATTAGAATTCAAATATACCGCTTTTATTTACGCATTAAATGTATAACCACAAATCCGTTTGCGGTCTGAATACACTATTATTATCTTTAGAAACAATATTATCGATGACGCAACGTCGAATCAGAAAACCACAACAGAAAATCTGAACTACCCTACAAAAAAAAATAGGTGTATAAAATAAAACGGAACGACTGCACTGCTGTAAACTAGTTAACCCTATAATGTCGAGCTATTCCTTACACTGCCGCGACTGTCAGCAGACCAGACGTGCTTATTTAGTACTGGGTTAAGTTGATCATTAACCCTGCATTTGCTTGAGTCAGACGCCATCTTGTTTTACAACTAGAAAACAAAATTGAGACGTGTTTGTAAACAGAATGAAGTGCACTCGAGGCGGGTTTGATATATGTATAAATAGAATGTTCTAATTTTTTTTTAATTTTAAAGGAAACTGATTTTTTTTCTCAAGACATGTGTAAAATCCTCACACTACATGGTGTTGTCTTTGTAGATAAATAATAGACGTATGGAACCGAAAGCTCAAACACCCGCAGCCATCGGTTAAAACCGCCGAAGTGCTGAACTCGCATGTTCGCTTCGTGCGCGAATATTCTCTAAAACATCGGTTATAACAAAACATGCGGGCGCATGAACGTCGTCATCATAAAGGCGGCTAGGATGTCATCATCAAATTTGGTGTAAAGGGAAAAATCGAACTATGACGATACTTTTACATGATTTAAATTCGTCACTTATGTTTGAGCGGCAATAATTGAGGAAATGTTATTTGTCTTTGTTAGTATCAATACTGTGAATGGTTGACAAAGTAATTTCATTTCTATTTTAATATATTCCAATGAAGAATCCCCTTTAATTAAGAGAAAGAGTTTTCCTTATCATTTGCATGTCAATAAGAAAAAATACATTTAAGAACCCAAGTGTAAACGGTAATGGCGTTGAGAATTGTTTATGAATAAAGAGGGTTAACCTTTAGGTATCCCTGTAATCTCGAGAAACTTTACTAAAACTGGGATTAATAGGATCACCGATTTCCAACAAACGGAATAAATATTAATTGAGTTAGAGGTGGGTCAGCTTAATTTGACAAGCGAGGGTTCCCTTTGTTGCGAGCTCATTAGATTACAGCCTCATTGTATTGCTTTGTGCCCCGATAGGCAAAGCGGCTGTTGCCACTATTGAACGAAGTTAGAATAGTCCTTGTGCTATCTATGCCAACATTTAGGTATGATTTCAAACAAGATATTTAATAAAGGTGTATTTGTATGAGAGAATGAAACAAAAAGTTAGCTTTTTCATGTTGATAGTGTAATTTAAAAATATGGCTAAATGAAAACACTGCCATAAAAAAAAAACATATTTCAAAATACTGATAAAAGATTTTTCATGAAAGACACTCTTTCTTTGAAACGTTACGACAAAGTCAATAGAACACAAGATACACGGAGTTCGACACACATCGCGAGTCATTGTGAGTCTCTGCCAATAAATGCTTTGTTACACTTTACTCTTTGTCGTTTCAAAATATCTCGTATTAATACCATTTATTTCACAATATTCTGTAGAGCAAATGAAGCGGGCGCATTTTGTAAAACAAAATCGCATCGCATTATAAATGAGGTTACAAGTAAAAAGTATCTACACGGCCTATTTACCATCTAAGACCCATATAGGAGCGTAAACTATAAATCATATGTACACAAGTTTGTTGGAGTAGTCTCGGTTAATGTACTAAGTTAGGAACTTAGGCATTCTCATAACAATAAGTAGTTCTAGATACGTTAAGTAAATCAAAGTATATTGTGCACGTAATGCGATCCTACTACAGTTGTTGTGTAACAAAGGAACAAAAGAAGCACTATTTCATGTAAAGTTATAACATTTTTCATTTTAAAATACAGGATTGAGATTTAGCAGGATACAGGATTTAGGCTAAAATACGGTTACGGTACGGTTTCTCTGGAGTATCTATTGTGTGAAATTGTTGTTCGGATGTTAGATATTCACCCGCATTTACAATAAATTATGTCTATATCTAAAGATAGGGTGTTTGATAAAGACGTAAGACTTATTGACTTCCCGTATTAGAGGAGAAATGGGAGTACTATCCTGCAGGACACAGGCTAACTGACTTATTTTGACTCAAGTAGGGCTTTTGTAGAGATCTAAAACGCTCAAAAATCAAGAACAAGCAGACAAGTATCTCAATGATTCTTTAAAAAATACTTTGTAGACCTCAAACTCGTCAAAATAATTAACTTTACGAGTATACTATTCGCTTTGTGAAATTCACCACATAACATTGTAAATATCCCTTCTTAAAACATAATTAAAATAGCTTAATTAAACAGTATTTACGAACATCACAAATGTAATTTAAACCGGTTCAGATTCGGGCGGTAAATGTCACAAAAACCGCTTGAAAGCTAACCTCATAGAGGGGAAAATACGGCTGAAATGCTGGCATTTACACAGACCCAACAGTTCCCAACATCTGATGAATTATTGTCTCACATCGTATATAACTTTGATCTCGTAATCAAGTGGCCTGATTACACTAAAGTATGTTTGAATAGGTTCCGTACGTGCCTTAGTACCCGTCAGGGATCGACTGTCGAGCTGAGGTTACGTAAGAAAGAATTTTCTTTCTTGTTTTTATAGATTTACGATATTTGATTCTTTCAATTATTAGCACAAAAATACGGTGATAACCTTTGGGTAACCTTTCATTTAAGTATGTTTTTGAGGTAAATGGGTTATGCCATTGACAGTTAAAACTAGTAGATAGTATCTAGTATTTAATACATTGCTACGAAATTATATTGAGTAAGTGCTTTTGTAAGACCTATGATTACTTGTGGCCGTTAAATAACTCTGTCCACGTTGCATTGCCTTCGAAAAAATTCGTCTAGGGGGAAAAGAAGCCCTGAGTGTTGGTAATTTTGCGATCTAGTAAGCATTATTAGAATACTCGCCATATAATTTAGTTATCTAACAGTTTTGTTGTGCTCGTATTAAAGGGAAAAGGATGAGTCTTTTTAAACATGTGAATAAAGTAAACTAGTCGTGTGTGGAGCGTTATTTCAGACTTTTCGCTCTGACCTTTAGAAAATTCCAGACATATTTAAAGTGTTTAATTAAAAAAGGAAAGCAAGAACTTGGGAACGCTTAATGGAACAATTTTACCGGTAATATACACCTACGCGCTTTCTATTTAAAAATACACGTGGATAGGATTCTTGGGATATTTTTTCACAGCTGATCGTAAACCGGTACTTGTGCAATTCCTTAGAGACGAGAGCAATATGTATGTATCAGCCTGTACATCGTGTATCGGGCATATCGGCCAGTAATTATATTACTCCGGCGGGGCTCCGGCTAACAAGCTCGCTGCAACCGACACACGGTTTAAAAATATCCATGTTCGCGCTTTTTTTAAAGACGATAAATTCCACTAACATTTTCCGACATCGTAGGGGCGTTCGCTGACACCGATTTTACATGCACCAATTCCCGGTGCCAGAACAAATGTACGGGCATTTTTCAGATTTTAGCTTTGGTTTTCTTAGACGAGGACTAACGCGGTAGATACTCAGTAATAGAGGCGTTATTTTTCGTCATAGCTTTTCATTGCTGCTTACATATATTAAAGCAAAGTGAGGAATCCACTTAGCAATTACAACAATGTGGAAAAAAAAAACGGTGGGCTTATTTACTCAGCATTTCTCAATTGAATAGTCATAAATGGCCCTTAAAACGCCATTGATGTCATTAACTTCATAAAGCAATAGAATAAAGTCAAGGGCAAAAGCATCTTTAATTGGCTTTTTTACGAATTTCTTCCGGGTAAACGTCAAAAAACGCCAAGTAACGATGTCGATCATATTTTGATATGACGTTCCCGACTTCCAGTCCCCTCGTTCCGGGAACCTTTATAATTTTGTAATTTCCGTTCGTGTAGACCTTTCGTAATTTTTCCTTTTTATTACCGATTTGGCAAAATTATAGAGTAATGTGATTTTTTGAGGAAAAAATAAACGATGAACGGTTTTTGCGGATTCTGTAGTTATTGAATGGGTGGATCTGTATATTGCGAAAGGTTTTCGATAAATGCCTAATTAGTAGAAAATAGAAGCCTTAATTATTTAACTCAAAATGAAACAAAGGAACAGAAATGAACTTATATGTAAGAGTTTTACAATCGTTTCAATATTGCTCGTTCTGACTAGTACTACTAATGCGGTCGGTGTATTGTAATTAGGTTAGAAACTGATGAGTTAATTAGTTTTTGAAGCCATTTGCCCAGTTCAGTGTCGCACAATAAGCGGATGCATTAGACCACATTAGGTCGAGCGCAACTAACGTAAAGTGTGTTAGTCTCTGTTTGGAGCAAATGTGAAATACGTTGGCAAATACATGCTATCTGCGACTTTGTCTTTAAATTGGCACTTACTGATGCTTAAGCAGAGTTATCGAATAATAAGTATATTTTTAGATTTTTATCTTTTGTGTTTTAATTAAGCTCTGGAGGTCTGAAATATTGTTAGGGTATACAAACTCTTTTTTGGTAAATGGTCTAAGCAAATAAAATTATAAGTTTATTATAGGTTCACAACGTCAATGCTTGGATATGACAAAACCAATGTTTAATAGCATTCAAAGACAATAAAGCAACAATCAACAGTATAGTCAATATTATTACCTTATTAACATTACCTTCAAGACCATGTAACAAATTGCACCTGTCCATACCACTCATATTAACTGAACAAACAAGTCAAAGTCATTACATTTGATATCGCAATCAGTCAGATGGGAAATTAATGCAGCGGGTAGACCGGTGCAGTTATTAATCATGGCGGACATGCGGCCTGAGGTAATTAGTTCAAACGATGCGCACCTATTTATGTGAAGGTAATGTTAGTGACAGAAATAGGCATGGAGGGGACAGTTCCTACCAGGTATGGGAGGGTGGCAGAACTCCTGGTTAAATATAGACACTTATTTTAAAAAATAAATAACAAAGGCGTTGTCTACGACTCGAAATGTCTGCTTAAGTAATGAAAATAATTTTATTTAACTTTAAAATGTTTTACAACTAATCACAGTGATTAATTAGTATAAAATTCAAACTTATCTTTCAATATGAAATTGTAGAATTAACAACGTTAGACGCATTAACGGCGTCTACAAAACAGCTTTTGAACAGAGGGTATTTTAATACAAGCTTTTATTTAGGTTCACAGGTTTTTGATAGCGTCCTTTTAGTAATAGGTTTATTTTTATTTTTATAAATACTTTACGTTTTGGTGCCTAGCAAGGAATAAATTTGTATTTTCAGTACAAAGAATTGTTTTTAATTTATATTAGTCTTTATTTTATTTATGAATTCTTGTTGGAAGGAGGTTGTAGACTAGTGTCAACTGTACAGTCATTCAAAATGAAAGAACTATCTTAAAGTTATTGAAATTATATTTTCAACTAGCTGTTGCCCGCAACTTCGTCTGCGTGGTTAGAAGATGTAAGTTATGACTTATACCTGCCCTGTTTTTTTCCACATTTTCCATTGTATCTTCGCTCCTATAAGTCGCAGCGTGATGATATATAACCTAAATCCTTCCTCGATTAATGGTCTATTCAACACAAAAATATTGTTTATGAGATTAGCGCGATCAAACAAACAAACAAACAAATTCTTCAGCTTTATATATTAGTATAGATATATAGTTTTACTGTTTGGTGCCTAGCAAGGAACAAATTAATATTTTCAGCCCTAAACATTGTTTTTAATGTATATTTATGTTTATTTATTTATTCTTGTTGAAAGGAGGTTGTAGACGACGTAATGCTAGAACTATCTTAAACTTATGGAAATCATATTTCTTATTCGTTAGTCTCGTGACCGAATTGCCATTCCTACACATAAGCAACTCGGTTTAAGTTAACGTCTAAAGAAACATCACTTATTGGAGATAATCACACGTCTTTATATCATGAGATGTCTTAAATTCTCAGACGCTCGTATTAGTCTCATTGATAAAACCGAGACAAAAGATATTCCATATCTTGTAATGCAGAGTTTACATCATTGTTGTTGTTATGTTTATCATTGGAGCTATAGATAAGCTTTATGATGAGTCCATTTACACGACTAAATGTTTCCTATAATATTCTCTTACAACCATACATATAAATTATCATTATTTTTCGGATAAATAATAGTCTAAAATCACAAAAATGGGGATAATGACTGGGTATAAAAAGTAAAAATCTATTAAGTCCCTCAGTTAGATTACAAAAAAATATAAGCCAAGTATTTTTTTCTAATAACAAAAAGTTCAAGTTTAGGAGAGGGACCTTGTAACGTAACGATTTCGTAATACTCATTCACAATGGTGACATCAAACGTAAATCAATGGTAATTTGATCAATTTATGTTTGCGAGACAAAAGACAAAATAGTCGTATTCAAATATGCATTACATTTCAAAGAGACACTGAAAATGTTGTCATACACATTATAATGGCAGATCAATTAGAAACTATCTCTAAGTACGAAGTGATGACAGTTTAAAAAGGGACAAATTCCGTGAATACACAAAGAATCACGGGCATTTTTGTGCGTAAAAACACTAATTAATAAAATGAAAATGGAACACTACTATAAGTAATATTTAGGAAAAGTATTCGGTTTACGAGATTGTTGTAATAAAAATATGATATAATTCAAACATTAAATTATCACGAGAAGTGAGCAAAACAATGCCGCGGCTAATTAACAACATCACTACTGATTACAACGCTACATGTACGTGTTGACTGACCTCTCATAAGGCCTTGCTCTGCAGACGACGAGCCACCCTCCTTATCTTGTCCTGTGGTCAATTTCATCTTTCACAAGCACAAACACATAACAAACTGTATCAATAAAAAGTAAATAAAAGCAAAACTGATGTATTTTGTGTAAAGTATTTTTATTTATACAGGTTAAAGTAGGTTATCCTTTATCGATATGTTGCTCATGTGACTGATAATGTTATTGTAAACAAAAGAACAGTAAAAATATAAAGTTAAACAACATTCGCACTCTCTTGAACTCAGAGCAAATGATTGCAAATGATAAATGACACTCGTGATAATTTCACACTTCTCCTTCAATTTCTATCGTAAATAGACAATATTAGATAGTGAAATGTGAAAAAACTCGTGTCTGACAAGTTAAGGCACTTTCCCAATTTTTATCCGTTAGTGAGTCGTTCGCGATGTGTTGATGGATCGCGGTCGATCTGAGACAACAGACGTGGGTCGTGTCGGCTCAGGGTGAGTTTGTGTCAGCACCTTCCTGCTGATATTTGTTTATGTTATGTGTTTATTTAAGGACGATAATACGAAAAGGTATAAGTATACGTCTCTCAGCAGTGAGAGAAAGACTTCCCGTACAGGGAGGTTTAGACACTACGCTAGCTCTCTGCAGGTTGGTGTTCCAATATGGATGATCCTAAATGGAATCCCGGTTACCCCACGATGTTAGTGGTGTCTTAGAGTAATTATGAAAGTACGAACAACCGATAAAGTCAAATTAGTACTTTGCCTGCGTTGGTATCAAAGCTGCACCTTGTGGCAAAGGCCACCACGACACACGCAGTTTATTTATTTAAGCCTAAATTCAAAAATAATCTGGTAAAACCCAAAAGTTGTTTTGATCTAAATAAATTGAAAATATTAGCGTATTTTTACGACATAGTAGGATTAAATATAAGCCCACGTTCTATTTAGTTGCAGATCGTGAGTTGTCAATCCCAATTAGAGTTGGTTAGAGTAATTTAAAAAGTTTATTAGTACGTGGTTCAAAGCTATTGAACTCATTATTATAAAGGTGACACTCGTTGGTTAGTAAATAGTAAATCTCGTGATCAATGATTCAGCATTTTTTTGTGAGTCAGCTAATTAAATTACATACAATGCGTCATGAAATCACTTATTACAAGCGTTTTATTGAACTTATAGAAAATAGAGATACAGAAATAGAAAGTTTAATAAATATTACGAAAAATAAATGCCGGTCAATTCAAAATATTTGTGCTGAATAGCTTTATATTCCTAATTGGTCATATTAATTGGCCTATTTATTATATTGGACCACAATAATAACCAGTATGAGCCTCCATAAATTTGTTTGCAAGCGATGCGTTAAATTATATCTAGTCTATACCGTTTATCGGAAAACCGTTTGAGTAAGTGCGTAGTCATGGTCTGGTCGTCCGTATTATCTTAATTCAAAGACATCCATTTGCTAGAAGGGATTGCTGAATCATTTATTATATGTTTAGATTGTGTATTTGCCTAAAAAAATCGAATCATTCCACCAGGTAGATTTCTCAAAATATTTTATACATATTTTTTAATTATATTTTATTGATTAAAAATTAGGATGCCTAAGCGAATCAACGGCAGTAAGATGGAAGTAGGGGCTAAAAACGTTACTTGTTTGTAACAAATTAGACACCTCATGCCATATTGCGACTTACTATGACTTATCTGAAAAAAAAAACAAATCCTATCCTTTTCTTTATAAATCAATATGACCTTTTAATTGTTTTTTTATGAGTCAAATACCGTAATATAATAAAAGGCAAAAAGTCTTAGTACTGTTTTTAAACGGATTCTATTAGGATTCATAATAGTTTTGGACGGCTTAGCAAACTAGAATATTAATAACACGGCTATGGCATCCGATTAATTATGTCATATATCTATTCCTGTTCAAGGATACGAACACGCCTATAAATTTCAATAACCTCAAAAATTTGTATAAAGCCTCTTTGGTATCTAAACTACAGCTATGCGCTAATCACGAGTGGATATATTTGCCTTGTTCCCTGTACGCATCTCATAGATTTTGCGGCGCACCCCGACAACGCTGGTGCTTGTTCGTGACACGCTACACACTGCGGTAATTGGCCGCAAGTCATATTGCCAGACGGGGACAGTTCATTACCGGTAGCATTGCGGCTTTAGAGATGAGACAGTGTTTAGATGTTTGTTGTCAGATTGCTTAATGTTAAAAAACACTTATAACTTAGGAATTGTAAATGAATGAGATTCAAAATTGAGTAACATATCTGTTTCCTCGAACCTCTGCATCCAATTTTTTTTGTGCTCAACATTATTATACTCTAGAAATGATAAGAAGCTGGAAAGTAAGTGTGCATATGACTTGAATGTTTATAAAAGCCCTCGCGACACAGGAATTAAATTCTTTGGCGTGGTCTTTCTTCAGGTCGTTAGTGTAATGAATAAACCTTAAATTTATATTAAATCTAATTTAACACGGTTTTAAATGTTTCTTTTTGCCACTGCATTCTACTTAAAAATGACAATTGAAAGACAGTGTACGCATGAGCAAGATTTAGCTCAGTGGATTTACGGCTACAAAATATTAGAACATAATGTATAACAGTCACCAGCCATGCATTCCGAATGTACCAAACGCAGGTTAATCTCACAGATTGATGGCGGCCATTTAGTTGCGACTCTCGGACTGCGTAATTTACATATATTTAGTTAAGTTGGACATGATTGATGGTACGATTGGCCAGTTGCTAAGTGCTTTCAGTCCTGATGGTGCGTGTCAATATTTGTACTACAAATCGATACTGCTATGAGTGGTGTTTGTGGAACCTTTACTGGATATACAGGATGATTATATTACAGCTTTACGTGGAGTGTGTTCCTAGTTTAGTAACTTATTAAAGACTTTTTGGCAGTAGTTGCACCATTATTTGTATATAACACCAGCGAAAGATATGTACCTGGCTCGAAGCTTGTAGTAGTGTTAAATTATCTGAAAATAGTGATATATCTTTTGCTTTTTCATAAAAAGCTAAAACGGTATTAACTTATTATAAATCGTTTGTTATTTTTCATTGACACCATAATTACACTCATATAAAAAAGACAACTTACCTTTGAACTCTATGATAAGAGGTTCATACATTCCAAATCTTTTGTCACATTCATCACCCATTTGTATTACTTAGAATCAATAAACTCATAAATTTAGGTCATAACAATTAGGTAATAAGTGCTAAGGCCAGTAGTTACTGGGCCAACACTGATAAGTATATAGTAGTAGATAGATACACTTTTGATAATTATCGCTTGTATATATCAAACAAGCCGCGATAATATTTTAAATACTATATTTAATTTTGCGAGTCAGCGTAAACTATGTTTTGTATCTTTGAGTGACACGTTATCTAAACTGGTTTTCGTGGTTCACTACCGTAAAACTGAGATTCAATTATCCGTGTGATATCTGTGTTAATGTTTAATTAGCAAATGCATGTTTGATGTGATCGAGATAATAGTCTTAACACGATTTAGCTGTATGCTGTTGTAAAATTGCAGAAAGCAAAGTTATAAATTGTTCATTTGGCGCGACATTAAAACTTTATGCTTGATTGACAAAGACCATTATAATAATTTGGTTTTCATTTGACCGGTGTCAGCGTATCTTCAATTCCCAATTCTTTATAAATTAAAGTAGAATTATTGCAGAAGTTGAACAAGGTACAGTCAAAATTACGACATAATTACACAAAATTAAGGCAGACCACCCGTTTAGAAGCTACGGTGCCACAGACAGACAGATGCACATAGTGGTTAAACTTTTAACACCCTTATTCTACGTCTCGGTTTGTAAAGGCTTATTATGACAATAGTTTTGTGTTAGACACATCAGTTCCAAAAACGAAAGTGTCTGAGTTTCAAGTTTCTGTAACTGGCTACATTTTACGTTTATTCGCAGTTAAAACCACAGGGCGTAGTTAGTATTACAGACTATCAACTGAAGTACCATGAATTCGCAGTCCAACGTAGCTTGGAGATAAAAAGAACATTACTTATAATGTGCAGCCGATGTACGATAAGATTGGTCATGTGACTAAAGTCATTGACCGAGTTTCTGTACAATTGAGTGTGAGATAACTATCGTTGTTTGATTGATAAACAATTCTTTCAACATGAAACAATAATATGGTACGGTTCTAACAACAATAGAAATTCTCCTCGATTTTTGGGTTTGGTTTAAAAACCTGACGTAAATGGTAAATGTAACCTTTTCCAGGCGGGCCGAGAAAGTTTTCTATTATTCATAAGTTCTGATCTGCATGTTATTTTTGTGTCCTAATATTTGTCAAGTATAACCTAGCTTATATCATGACTGCTGTTGTTTTTATTAGTTTTTCGACTGAACCGCTCGATTTGTTATAATGAAAATTGGAATGGGCCAGTATGCGACTAAAACCCAGGCAAAAGATGAGTACAACTATTCTTTATCGCGTAACTGACTTAAAAGCCGACAAAAACGCGGTCATAGTTGCTTGAATATATTATTATATTCTAAGTATTACCTATTTCGTGTTATTAAACAACTCATTTTGCTCGTGTGAATTGTGAATTTGGTATTTAGGCAGTAATCACGGCCCCTTTAAGTGGGTTTGGTTTAGTGTAATACAGACAGACAAGTATGGCAGACCGCAAATTGGTGGTAACAACGTAATAGTATGGGATAAGCCGAATACCGAAACTATACAGTACGAAGCGAAACAAGTGACTGTCTATTATGCTCACCTAACCTAGTTTGTTTATGAATAGTATTATGTTCTTGAATCAAGGTTTAGGTACTGTATATTCTAAATTAGGTATATTGTATACATTCAAATGCCCTTTAGGTATCGTTAACTATTTAAGACTAGTTCAGTAGCGTCCATTTTCGACCCTCTAGCGCATAGATACAAGTTAAATAAAAGTCGAATATGTATACTCTGTTTCTTTATTTAAATCATTTCCCGAGAGTGCGTGAGACCACTACGGCTGGTATGGGGTTAGGTTGGGTCGCGGCGTCTACCTGTGATGTTACTCTGATAAGATAATACGAAACAAGAACTACTTACATTTCCCTTAGGATCGCGTTTGCCGAACTTCGATTTTCACGGCATTAATGTAAAAAGAAAAGTCTATGTGATCGCATATGTCTATACTATTATCTTTTTAGGGCTAGAACGTAAAGGGACGTGAAGCAAAGCGAGCTTGAAATAGTGTAATTGTCTAAAATGATGTTTTAGTAGCCTGGTTATACCGTGTGGGGTCGCTAGATGTATTTATGAACAAGTAATCAAATGTTTGAAATGCTATTCAGTTCAATATCAATGCATATTTTTTTTAAATGACTTTTATTTTCAAATTAAAATTGTACAAAGAACACCTTACTATAACAATACCGACTATAGGTACGAGTTTCGCCCGGCCCGCAAATACGGCGGCACCCAAACCAATAGCGTTAGTTAGCGGACTACTATAAGCCTGGTCAATAAAAGGTAAGGTCAGTGAAATTTCAGATAAGAGCGGGGAAAGCGCGCACTGAATACAAATGTTATCCTCTGCCAAATTGATTTATATCTGCACGAACTCTCGCTATGTATTTTCCACAATACTCCGTACATGCACGATGTGAGGTAAATAATAATGTACCGCGAATCGAAATGCTGGGTTAGTGATTACGTAAAGGAAGCCAGGCCTCGTTTGGTTAATTCGATTTGAGCATCATGAATTTGTTGTCTTCACAAATAATATGTGATGGAAGCAGTCAATCAGTAGATAAGTAGATTTAGTACAAATCATATAAGTAAATTAGCAATTTTTAATGCTTTTCGCCTATTCCACCTAGTATCTTGCATACTAGGCCACCCTTTTTTTGTTTGGCGGCGGAATTCTCATAGACACCTTCTTGAGGAAGGATAAGGGTAGTGTCATGCTCTTACTGACTAATCCTGAACCGCCGTGCAACGTCTCCTGCATTTAGTCGGAGTGCGACAATGCATAGCAATTTAACACGCACTCATAATAGGCAGTATGTGTGCGTGTGTACGGTATGATGTGCGCACTACTATGTTTCGTCGGCCATATGAACAGCCTGTTATATTTATATGAATTTATCATAAAAATATATAAGCTGGTTTAAATAAAGCGCTGATACTGACGGCCTATACTACATTTGCCTGCATTCACTCTCAAAGCTAACGTAGATGATTCAGATGTGTTTTAATGCACAGCAAGGAGTTTGTGAATGCTTAGTACATGGACTTCAATGCAGCGTCCACATACCATTTCACGAGGAGTCTATAATTATATCAGTCATATACATATAATATCAGTTTAAATGAATTAATAGTTCAAAGTAAACATGTATTGTTCCAGCTTTAAGTAGTTTCTAAAGAGCCTAAGTTTGAAGTTGTTTGTCCTTTCTGATAATAGTTCGATAATCTCCTTTGAATCAATATTTGGAAGGTAATATAAATATTGCACTTCTCGATGTAATTGAGTTGACGTTATGAAGTGCAGCATGCGGGTCTTTGCGCTGTTGATACTGAGCTTAGCTGTAGTTACAGGCAAGTAAATAGTTATAGGTTTCAATTTCATTAATTTTTTTGCATGGACGGCTTACTTTCATGAAAAAAAAAGAAAATATCGGTTCCTTTTTAAAGGCATGGGGCCACATGCCTTTTTTTTTGTTAAGGCGGGGGAATCCTCATGGACACCCACTCCCTCGGGGGAGGAAATGGGTAGTGTCAGACTTTTACTGACTAAACCTGAACCGCCGTACTACGTCATCCTCGGTTTTGTGTCGGTGTATGGCAATGCGTTGCAATCTTTCATACACAAGGGGCCACATGCCTAACTTGCAGAGGCCTTGTTGAGAACTTAAACCTAAAATGAGATGGGGAAACTACCATGGTAGAATAATATGGCACTTACCGTTCAACGCATAGAAATGAAATTAGATCGTTGTAAATAAATTATTTCAAAAATATGAAAAAGTAAAATGTTTTACAAATTGTGAAAATTTAAAAATTAATTGTAAAATTCTTAAAATTATAGAAGTTTTTTTGAAGTCTCTCGTCTTCCTTTTTGCATTTACCTGTAACAAAGAAAAATTATATTAGAAATGTTGTAAGACATAAAACTTTAATCTATTACTTTTTATCTAAATGCAAAGATATTTAGTAGGTCAGATGTATTTTAATTTGCATTGAGAATAATATCCATTGATCAAAGCTGAAAAAAGTTTGAATTGAAAGTACCGCAATTACACCACTTTTACAGTTGCCCGCTATCATGGGTAATTAAACCCAAATTAAGTTAAACTCACAAATATACAGTATAAATATGTATTAGGGTTTAACTGTATAAATAGAAAGGGTTTTATGTCCGGTAGTAATCATGAAAGCATGAAAACTTAAAAAGGGCTAATCTTCTTGTTTTCTGGTTAATGTACAACCTAGTATCAGTCAATAAATAGTGTAGTAGTCAATACTCATTGCCTGGCCGAGCAAGGCACCAGCTTTTCTGTGGAAGGGAGGAATAACGATATATTTTTGTCCTCAGCTGTCCCTATAGATCCACAGAGGATAGTTGGCGGTGAGCTGACTACAGTAAATGAGTACCCGACTATAGTAGCCCTGCTTTACTCCTACTTTGGGACGAACTTTGGACAGTCTTGTGGAGGCACTATCCTTACCAACAGAGCGATTCTTACTGCGGGCCACTGTCCTTCGTAAGTCAAATTTTTATTTAAATTTCAATAACAGCAAAATGAATAAATGATCGACGAAATAGTCAGAAAAGAAGTAGTTATATCCTTATAAGCGGAGAAATTCCAGGAATGTTGTGAAACGTAATTATTGAAAAATAAAAATGGCATTAAAAATTTATAAATTAATTAATTACTTTGTTTCAGGGGTGACACTACCGTACGATGGCGAGTACGAGTAGGTTCCAGCTTTGCAAACAGAGGCGGCATCGTCCACACCCTGGCTTCCATCACAGTGCATCCTAAGTACAACTCTAGGACCATTGATAATGATGTGGCTATCCTTCGCACTGCCAGTATTATCGCATTTGGGGAAGTCGTCCAACCTGCTCCTATAGCCGGCCCCAACTATATCCTCGCCGACAACGAGGTCGTGTGGGCTGCTGGATGGGGCACTACCGCCGTAAGCCTTTTTTATAACCTATACCTAATATTGACGTAATGGGTAGAATGTTAAATGTGTTCAAAGGCAATGACTGCGACCCATTCTTAAAAGGACCCCCAAACGAAAAGTTGAAAGCAAAAAAAGAGTTAAATAATTTTCAGTTTTCCTCTAATGTTCAGAATGTTCAGAATGTTAAACAAATTGGTGATACTACTGAAGCGACTGAAATATGTTCCTGAAGATACAATTCCATATAATTGCAATTACGCTGTGAACTTTAAGTTGTTAAAAATCAATATTTAGTAATACATTTAACAGAGATATCCTACACAATCAATTATATTTGCAGTCCGGTGGAGTATCTTCAGAGCAACTACGTCACGTACAGTTATGGTCTATCAACTACGAGATCTGTAAGTCTCGGTACGCGGGGCGCGGTACTACCGTCACGGACAACATGTTGTGCTCCGGCTGGCTCGACGTCGGCGGTCGCGACCAGTGCCAGGGAGACTCCGGCGGTCCTCTCTACCACAACGGCGTCGTTGTTGGTGTCTGCTCGTGGGGCGCCGGCTGTGCCAGCCCAAAGTATCCAGGAGTCAACACACGAGTTTCCCGTTTTACATCTTGGATACAAACTACTGTTAATTAAAAACTGACAAATTCATTCGAGATTTATTTAAATACCCATTTCTAAGTTTCAAAAATCAAACTTACAGAGCTAGCTACAAGGACGTTTCTGTTTATCAAAATAATTACTAAAATACTTGTTCCTTTGATTCGATGTGTTAGCTTGCATTTGCATAGACTCTTTGTTTCAAAAAAGAATTGGGTAAGGTACTTGTACGATATTTCAAGTCCAAAAAGATTAATGTGAGCAAAAAAGGCAAATGGTGCGCCACTTTAGAAGTACGTAAGTTATTCAGAATGGGTCTGAACTGATATATTTTAAACCAAAGCTTTTAATGTTTGAGAGGAAAATGTAGCCGTTACACAAGAAAAAGGTTATCGTGAAGATGTTTGAACGCACATTTTTTGTTTTAATTTTAAAATTCTTCGGCTTCGTGCTCTTTCTATACTTACATAGGTATTTCCTTGAATATACGAGAAACCAAACCAATGTCAGACAAACCTTGTATTCCTTACCAAAAACGAAGCATTTTATTTTATTGTTAAATGAATATTAGACTTCTTCTTTTAAAAACTACGGTAAATTATCTTTTAGAACATTAATAAGAGTGCTTCGTGCAAATAAAATGTGATAAGCCAGAATTTACTTATCGAGGAAATATAATATAATTATCAGGCGCTAAGAAACGTGATAAAGTCAGTTCTTTATGCATTAACCGACTTTCGGTTAATGTTCGCTCGTTCTCGTTAAAAATAATTATAATCCATTGCTTTTGTACAATAACAATTTTAGTTTTATGTGACCCACAGACAGAAATTATTTAAAAGACAGACGCTGTTAAATTCACCCTAGCAATACACAAGTAGTATACTGATTAATATTTTAAATTATTATACAGCGAACAGGTTTCGTGTGAAAGTAAAATTCCCTTATTTTCAGAGGACGAACTATGAGAATAACGGGGATGAGGATATTTATTTTTTCAGTGCCCGTCTTTCAATTATGTATATGCATAATAATAGGTACGAAAAAAAATTACTAAATCGTTACAATACGAGGTCTTTTAAACTTTAGAGAACTTTCTTTATTATTTTTTATTGTTCAGAAAAAGGAAAAAATACGTGTCACACATTATTGAATTTCTCTCTGTGGGATTACAAAGATTTTTACTATTCATACAAATATTATTCATATACATAAACATGTAATAGACATGATGATTATCATGATTATTATAGGTAATTACTATTTACACAACGTAAACTAGATTCATCATTCATTCATTCATCATCAGCCTATCGCAGTCCACTGCTGGACATAGGCCTCTCCAAGTGCACGCCACTGAGATCGATTTTCTGATTTTCTGTCGTAAAAGATATTTTCAATAAACGTGTTATCTGATTAATTTGGCTACTATTTCCGCTGATCCGGTCACACATTAGGCAAATAAAATAATCAGACCAACTGTCATATAGAACTTGGAACACAAAGTAAAGTGCGATCCTACTTTGGAAACGGTAATAAAAAATAACCGGAGAAAAAATAAACTTTTAAAAACAAATGTGCTTGGTGACAGATACTTCCTACTACTATTATAAAGGCGAAAGTTTGTAAGTATGGCTGTATGGATGTTTGTTACTCTTTCACGTAAAAACTACTGAATGGATTTGAATGAAACTTTACCACAATATAGCTTATACATCAGAATAACACATAGGCTACAATTTTTGAGGTTTCTAATGTGAGGTCGTAAAAAAACATTTTTTGCGCTTACATTGCAAACGCTGACTGAATCCTACAAGATAGATAGAAGGCAGATCGATAGATAGAAGGCAGGTATAAATTATAACTTATATCTTCTAACCACGCGGACGAAGTCGCGGGCAACAGCTTGTCTTTTATATTATAGCGGCAGCAGATTTACATGCATCATCTGCAAAATGTCATCTGCTTAGCTACCATGTTTCATGAGACAGAGTCTTGTGGCGGATGAGCGGGCGGAAGTAGAGACGGTCAGGCAGACAGCAGACATTTAATGGGGACTTTTGGTTACGAAATTGAAAAAGTATATTACAGCTTGATAAATAATTAAAAAAAAAATACATTAATGTTTATAGTGTTCTGTATGTAAATTATTTGGAACAGATATGTTCAAAACACGTGACTTTAAGAACAGAAGTAGAAACAATAACAGAATTAATCAAAAGTAAACAATCAATATTAGATATAATCTTACAACAATGACACTTATATCAGAACCCTGACTTACAATACGAAAATATTTTGAAATGAGGTTAGATATTACAAAATTTACTCATTAATCTCTTAATCATTAACTGTATTGGTTAAGTTTAACCGTGTGTTTCTATATAAATAGAGGAGGATTAACTACAGTAGGTGTTAGAAGTTTGGTGTGGAGTTATCATAATGCGTGGTTTAATTGTTTTTCTGGCTGCCAGCCTCGTCGCTGTGTCGGGTAAGTGCATTTAATCTTACGGATTTGCCATCAAAATTATAATGAATGGCCAATCTTTATATCGTTTCATATCGTTATGACGTGGCGGCTACTGATTTAATCTGCAATGGATTAGTGTTCGTAATTTGCTACGGGTTTATAAATTATATTGTTTTTGCTATAAAACTCTAGGTAGATATTAATTTATAGGGCAATAATGCTTCTTTTACGGTTAGAAAACTTTGGCTCTTACAATATTAATTTGTACGCCCAATACATTCGTATAATAATCCGGTTTCGGTAATTAATATGAAACTGCTCCTGCAACATTCAAACAGGTCCAATTTATAAAAAATAAAGGTAAAATGTAAGTCAGACTCGCGACATGAGGATGAGGGTACTGTCTGAGTAAGCTGAAAAATAAATAAAAGAAAATGGTTACCCGTCATTTATGACTGTTTTAAATATCGTTTCATCTCAATTTTGATTCCTATAGTGGCATCAGAACAGAAATCCTTTAATTTTAATCTGCGAAAATGTGGAATGTTTGTCTATAACCGTTTATGAGAGACAGCCTGGTGACAGCCAGTAGTCTTAACAGTACTTTTTAAAGGCTAAATACACCAGAACTACCAGAAGGTGTATATATAAAATATCCGCAACCGCAATAATATTACCTTAAGACGTGGCGGTGGGCCCCTAGAATAACACAGCAGTAAGTTACATGGATCACGTAGGAAAGGTACTTAGTAGGTAGGTATTTGTTTACTTACTTTTCTTCTAATAAAATACTGTTCAGCTATTTTTGAATAGCTGTACTGAAAATCAATATAAGGGAAAGGGCTAGGCGGATGGGAAGAACACTTAATTACCAGGGGTATTATAAGGGTTTCGCAAAACAAAGGATGGCAATTAAACGTTTTTCAGCGTTTCCTTTATTTCCAAGAAATTACTGTGATTATTCCAACTTAATCAGAATTGCCTAAATCCATTATAACCGTCTGTTATTGTACTTCACAAAACTTATCACAGCATACTAGTAGGTGGCTGCTTTGATTAGATTAGGATTATATTATCGTTGTTTTTAAAACATTTAATAAATAATCATCTGTTTATCGACTCCTGTTTCAAGGTTGGATGGTGATATCAGCATATTAAATTTAAAAAACAAGGAAAAGTGAATGAAATTTACAATATTTTTATGAGTAATTTAGGGACATTTAGTATTTTTTCTATCAGCAACGAATTTCTTGACATAAAACCTCACTTTTAATATTTTGTGGAGTCGAAAGTCCCCGAATTTTCAACAGGCAAAATCTTAATAGAATCAGCACAATCTGGGCGAGTTGGCAGCTTTCACCTTTTTGAGACTAGTGAAATCATAGGGCAAAACGTGTTTGTTACACGAAACAATCATGCTGACTGCAGTATAAATTGAAAATATTGTTTTTTAAAATGCGTCGTACTGTTTATTAAGGAAAACTGTTCTGCATTACTCTGGGGTTATGGTGGTTTAATAATGTGTAAGGTATACACCGTTTTAAGCTGAATCCGGTGGGATTGAAAGCGGTTCAATATTGATGGAGTCAGATTGTTCGCTTTAAGGATCTAATGACTACGTTAATAGACATGGCCCTTCGGTGTAAAAGTAACCAGATCTTTTGCTTAACATGCTCAAGCCAAAACAAGCATCTATTTATGTTAATTACACATAATTATGTTAGTCTTGGATGGGATTGAACCGTTTCCGTTTAAGTTAACCCAATGGTGAGCAGTCTAAGTCACTATTACGATCTACAAGAGGTCAATTCAATACCGACTGACCTTTAAGAGCTGAAATCTTTAGGAATGTTAGTGAAGTAATAGTTTTTCTTTAGCGATAGAATGGGGCTTCCTATATTACTCAATACTTCTTTCTTACTAATAAGTAAGTAGTAATAAGTAAGTAAAGCAACAAAGTTTGTTGCTGTCGAATAAGCCAGGAATGCAAAACATATGCTACAACTCTCGGCTCTACCACAACTCTTTAAGCAAGACGGTTGCAGCATTGGAAGTGAGCGTAGAGCATCGATACTCTTCCAAACCAAAACTCTTTTACTTTTTGAGGCTGAGAAAAAGACATCAGAATTTTGTTTTTTCGTTTGCTGCATACAATATTTTAGGTAACGAGTATAAGTTTCAAATTGAATGCGTATTATGTAGTATAATTATTCAATGTTTAAAACCTTAATCCGATTATATTTTTATCGAAATACAGAAGTTGAATGTGATAAGAAGGCTTACATGAGATTACATATAATCACGTTTGAGCGTTTTTTTCAGACGGGTTCGTATTTAATATAAATTTCAGGGGTTTTTTGCATTGACTTTTTATGGAAGAAATTATGTTATAGATAACAAATAAATTGTTAGTCTAAGTTGAAATGTAGAGATTATAGTTACAAAACCCGGTCAAGTGCAAGTTGGACCGACGACACTGAGAGATATGTACAAAAAAAGGAAAAAAAAATGGCCGTAGGATGCTCATTACCGACTTATTTATTAAATCTATTCTAAAATATTGATTCTTAATATAGATTGACGTAACATGTTATTTCAATGTTGAGAACTGCTAATAGGTTTTGCCATACTGTAAAAGTAGAGAACTGGCTATTTACTTATTTTTTCGACTTTTTAGGTGACGTATTTACGGAGATAAACCTGGCAATGGTATGAATAAAATCATACCATTTAATATGTCACACAAAACTTCCTTTTTTTAATTTAATTTATCAAGTTGTTGTACATTATATGAAGTATATATACCCTAGGGAAGTTCAAAAATACACAATCTACAGATTTCATCTAATCATGTGACAATTCTGCATTTGGGTCACAGAAATTGATATGTGGACAAAAATCAACGCAATCGTTTGAGTGAATTCGGAATTCGTTCGGTTATTCCGAGGTTTTTAGACGTCCGGAACCCTAAAAATCGACACATCTGGGAAAAACCGTCATTTATGAAGGTATTAACATGATTAAATTTAAATCAGAGATTATAACACACACGTTTGATTGCGAGATTGGTCTGTAAAAGTGCTTGTTGGCCTTCAGGCCTTCATTCGACACAGCCAAAATTGAAAATTACATACGGAATTTTGAAAAAAGAGATTATTATGAAATCCATGGACACCTATCTAAATTAAACGTATTAAAACTTGATTTGGTTTCTAATTTATCAAAGAATATGCCATATAACTGCTGGGGTGGTTGAGTGGAAAATGTTATCCTCATAAAATGATAACAAAAATGATTTGTCATCAACCATTAAAGAAAAAAATCTGTTATCTATGAAGTCGGTATACTGACGATACTTAAACGTGACAACGTCCTAAGAAAAATTAAATGGAATGCCTCAGAGCCATCAAATTATAAGACGAAGTTACGTCGATATTACCAAAATATTCTTCGTAAAGATTTCTATGAATTATATTATAGTCACGCCTGCAAATCATTGCAGTAATAATATAGCCACGAAAACAAAACCAATCTGAGGACAAATACGTGTGATATCTAATCAAAGAACCACTTTAAATTAACGATTTGTATATCACTATTTAGAGTAGTAAAGTTTTGAGTTTCATCTTTATCTTATCATAATTGCATATTTCTATAACTACCTAAGTACCTCGAGTATGTCCGAAATGCTATGAAACGTCCTCTTAATAGATGCTATTACCGTCGCAACTGCACAAACCGCACAACATACAAGCAAAACCTTTTATTTAATTTTAAAGTAACTATACGTATCATGTTTATGTATTGTATTATTTTTCAATCATTCAAATTTCAACGAAATCAGTCTTTAAAAACGTAGCTCTTGATTACAAATATGTATTTTTTTACAATAACATTATACATAATCGACTATTTTTGTTTTATCAGGAGTCCCTACGTCTCCACAAAGGATTGTTGGTGGCTCACTCACGACTGTCGACCAATACCCTACAATAGTGTCTCTGCTTTTTTCCTGGGGCTCTTCATACTCTCAAAACTGTGGCGGCACCATCCTAACTAAAAGAGCCATATTAACGGCTGCGCATTGTCCATAGTAAGTACTGAAAAACTGGCCGAAACCCTAAGAAATTATTCTTTGCTTAATATGAACTTATCTTCCATACGACATACTAAATAAACATAGTTCATGGTTTGTCATAGCATTCACTTCGTTTTTTGGCAAAAAAATTTAACTGCCCAGGATTTGGTTTTTTTCTAAACAGTAACACAAATTTGTTTTTTATTTTAGTGGTGACACTCCATCCCGTTGGCGCGTCCGCGCTGGCTCTTCCTATGCCAACAGCGGTGGTAGTGTGTATACTCTGAGTTCCATTGCCATCCACCCTCAATACAACAGCCAAACAATGGATTCAGACGTCGCCATCATGCGTACTAGTTCTCAAATTACATTCAGTAATGTTGTCCAGCCTGCCTCTATTGCTGGTGCTAATTACAATCTTGGCGACAACCAAGTTGTCTGGGCTGCTGGTTGGGGCACCACGTCCGTAAGTCTAAACATATTTTACTCTCACATTTTCTGTACTACTAATTTTTTTTTATGTATATTTATTAAAACACTGTATCTCAGCTTGTATGCAAAGTTAAAATAGTATAGGAGTCTAAAATGTGATTGCTTTCTCTTTCAGTCTGGTGGGCTTGGATCTGAGCAGCTACGTCACGTCCAGATTTGGACCGTGAACCAGTCAGTCTGCGCGACTCGTTATAGCAATGGCGGCGGCAGCATCACTCCCAACATGTTGTGCTCCGGCTGGCTCGACGTCGGCGGTCGCGACCAGTGCCAGGGAGACTCCGGCGGTCCTCTCTACCACAACGGTGTCGTTGTTGGTGTATGCTCGTGGGGTTTCGGCTGCGCACTTTCTCAATACCCCGGAGTCAATGCTCGTGTCTCTCGCTTCAGTTCCTGGATCCAATCTAATGCTTAAAGCTTATTTTAATATCAATAAAAAAATAAAACGCCAGTTGGTTTTCATTTACCCAATTTTATATTCCGATTTGTGAGAAAAAAATCATGATCTACTAATAAATTTATTATGTCTGTACATACTCTCGAATGTCATAAATACAAATACTGATTTTATATAATAAATTATGAGGTGAGTAAGATATGATTATAACAATTAGTTTATCAACCAAACGATATGGTATCAGGCAATTATCGTCTTTGAAACATTTTGAGATGTTAATGAAAAGCAATTTATTTATCTATTTTTATTAAAGGACTTCGATGGGAACCATTTGCCACATTAAAGAACGAGCACTGATCACTAGTCTTGTGTATAGGAAATATTAGAGTCAAAAATTTAAAATAAAATTTGAACTTTGGTCCACTTTGCCTTTTAACAACTTTAAATTTCGTTAGTCCAAAATTACATGCAGCTTTATTTTTTGACATATATGAATACCATAAGATACTGTGCCACAAATTTAGACATACAGAGATAATAAATTAACAAATACTTTTGTCACATGATTTTATGCAGACATACCTTACATACAAAACTCCTTTTGAATTAAGATAGACTAGCGACCTCGTTCTTCTGAGTAACATGTAAAAGTCGTGCACTGACTAAACAATAAGAGTATTGTTGCATGTATTTTGAAGCCTGGCTTCAATTATTCGAAATACATTTTATTTACAAAATGTTATCTATAATAGTTTTCGTTCTAGCAATAAAACATTGATATTAAACACAGGTCCTACATGATGTCGCATTGTATTAACTTAGACAAGAATAATGAACTTTAAAATGCGTGGTAATTATATTTTCTTTTCGGTAGCTTTTTAGCGTAGTTTGCTTTTGTAAGAAACTTTTCTCGTCTGCAGCTTTGATATTATAGTTTGGGCATACTCGTTAATTCATGTCACTTTTAACATTATTTTTATTCTAATATGTCAACTTTGATCATATTGATTTCACCTTCAATGTTGTCGTTCGACAACACTGTGATACGTAGTTGTATGGGTTTTTAAAATATTACAAGAAACCTAATAAAACTAATTAAAATTCTTATCAGCTATTGCATGGACGTGCTTAATAAATTGTATAAGATTAAGTGATTACTGCGATATTTGTTTTTATCTGCTACCTGGACGTATTTCCCCAAAATTGCTTATTATGGCTTACCAACGAAATGCTTAATAAATATACTTGTATATCAGCTGACCAAAGTCGAACATTAAAATAAAGAAAAGATAACAATAATTTAATATGTAGATAAATAGAAGTTGACGACTCACGTCCAAAACTACCCATTTCATGTTTACAGAAATAACTACCGTAAACAGTTTAAAATTATTTCACGACCACGTTTGACACGGTCGGTCTATGGATGGGTGACTATCTATGCCATAACGAGTTCTTCCTTGTCTCGAAAGGCAAGTAAAATTATGGGTCCTGGCTCTCATTCATACATCTTTGACAGTCGTTAAGGGTAGTCAGAAGCTAGAAAGTCTGACTACCAGTCTTATTGTTGCGTTGCCCTGGCACATGGGTTCAAGGGGTCAGAGAGGGAGCCGCTCCTTGTAAAACACTGGTACTTAGCTACATCTGGTTAGACTGAAAGCTGACTCAAACATATATAGAAAAACGCTAGGATGATGATGATGTGTGTCAATGAGCCTCTTTTGTTGGATTGTTAGTTAGCTGATGAGAATAATGTGAGACAGTGTAAGCATTTTTTAATTTTCCATGTGACAAGAAATGGAGTTGCATTTTATATAGGTGGATGTTCTGATCATAATGACAGGCTTTCATCTTTGACGCAATTATATAAGCTTCAAGTTTCAGAAGAACAATAAAGTTGTGATAACGTTAGAGGAATGGCGGGAGAGGCAGCTCGTAGTATGGGACCTGTGTACTGTACTTGTGGACTTCTGTGATATTGATCTACTCATAAATTTTCTGGGCTACGTATTTTATTATTGAAGGGTTGAAAGGGGAACATTCAGTATCCGCAAATAAAATTGTGATTGATAAATTAAATCATTATTAATTTTTAATGATATAATAATAATTAATAAATAAATGCGGACAACATCACATACATTGTTCTGAACCCAAAGTAAGTTGCTAAAGCACTTGTGTTATGGAATTCAGATACAACGAAGATACCACAAACACCCAGACCCGAGACAATGTAGAAATGTGAATTTTTACATTGACTCGACCGGGGATCGAACCCGGGACCTCAGAGCTAGCGACACCTTGAAACCGGTGCGTACGCCACTCGACCACGGAGGTCGTCGATTATTATTAATTAATTTGAACAATCGTATATTATTTAAGCATTGTTCTGAATCCATGAGGAGAAGCGAGATACGCGAGCATTAACACCGGGGTAATACGGGAGAGCACATTGTTCACCCCAAGAGCAAACACCAACAACAACACCGTTATGGTAGAGAGGACCGCCGGAGTCTCCCTGGCACTGGTCGCGACCGCCGACGTCAAGCCAGCCGGAGCACAACATGTTGGGGGTGATAATTTTTCCTTTAGTCTGGTAACGCTGGCTACAAACGTTTTGGTTCACAGTCCAGACCTGTACGTGGCGAAGTTGCTCAGAGGCTGGTCCCAGGAACTGAAAATGAACGTAGTTTGTTAAATTTGATACAATAGAAAAATATGTGTACGTATTCCTGGACCGTTTAAAATATCTTCTCAGGGTGTGTTTGCCTAATTATATACATCTCGCCCTTCATAACCTTAAACGTTTGTGTTATTTAATTGCGCACACCCTTTCTGGCACTATAATATTTAAATTTCTAAAAAATAATCGCTTACGAAAAGACGTCCCCATCCAGTAGCCCAGACGACTTGGTTATCACCAAGATTGTAGTTAGGGCCGGCGATAGAAGCAGCGCGCACGTTGTTGTTGAAGGAGAATGTGGAAGAAACGCGAATGATGGCAACGTCGTTATCTGTGGTTACAGCATTGTAGTTGGGATGGTTGATTATGGATCGGACGGTGTGAACCACACCACCGCTGTTGGCGTTGGTGGAGCCTACACGGACTTGCCATCTGGCAGGAGCATCACCGCTGCAATAAATAGTTTCAATCTTATAATCTGCACCTATCGCATTGTATTATCTAGTACAAGAACAGAAAAAATGTCGTTCTAAATATATCTTTACTAATAAATTCTATCTTAAAGTTCAAGTCGTTTGAGGTTTTAACTATTTGATTGCATTAATTGCCACAAACAACCACTGAGAAAAACTCACATGGTGCAGTGGGCAGCAGTAAGGACGGCTCTGTTGTTAAGGATGGAGCCTCCGCAGGACTGCCTGTGGCCAGATGAGGTCCTAGAGTGGAGGAGTGAGGCCATAGATGGATACTGGTCAATAGTGGTGACAGAACCCCCGACGATTCTCTGGGGATTCCTGGGAACGGCTGTGAATGTAGAAGATAAATGGTTTTATAATTAGGACGATACGTTTAGTAAGGTAGAAGCATATGATTTTATACAACGATTAGCTGATGAAAATATCAATGACGAATTTTTGATGAGTATTACAGACCAACGAAAGATAAAGATGCTAGTTAGCTTTTCTTTTCTTGATAGGTATTAGTTAGTATTTTGACAATCAGTAACATCTTTATTAATGTAAATACGTTGGTGATTCAAAGTGATGGGAATAACTTAAATCCTTTTATAATTTTGGAAGGTACATGAATTTGATATAACTTGTATTATTACAAAAGCCTTGTGCTACGATATTTTCATAGTATTGTTTTCAAGTGATCAAATTAATTATTCTGTCGGAGAATTTTTTTTGGTAAAAAATTATTTCACACGTTAATGTTAAGAAATTCGGGGTGGTGCGTGATTAATTGATACGCATTGCAACGCACCGGCCAAAGCGCGGCAGATGGTGGAGGGCGGTTCGGATTTGGTCAGTAAGAGTCTAACACTACCCGCTTTTTTCAACGAGGAGATGTTTAAAGCAGGGATGCCAAAAAAGGTGTATAACATATACCTGCCACAGCAGCAAAGCAGAGAGCCAACAATGCAATCACACGCATTTTACCGAAGACTGAAAATAGTTACGATCCGTTTGTTAAATTCATATTTATATGATAGATAATAGGAAAAAACCCAGGTACTGATTTTTTGGTATTCCTTGGATAAAATAAAGTGAATTAAAGGTTAAAAATAAGGCTCTTGTTACGGTTTAGCAAATTTTGTTTAGGATATAAAAATAACACAATCGCAAACTTTTAACGAAAAAAAAAATATCTTACTAGCTAATGACCAAAAGTGTTACCACTTTTATCAATTTCAAAACTTGTTACTACTACATTCGAAACAATAGCCAAAGAAAAACAATGCAAGCCAGAACTTTCATTAAAAACTATTGACCAAATATTTTCCGAATACATGACATGACTAGATAATTTATTGTAGCTACTTTAAGAATTTATCTATAATCCAGGAACTCTCTGCCCCGCACATCTAAATAGTGGCATGACCTATCGCTTGAGTTTTTCCCGAACCAATACAACAGTAAAACCTTCAAGAAAAGAACGTATTCTTTTATAAATCCTTTCTTCTAGAGCTTCTAGCCAACGCACTTGTGACGCCTCTGGCGTTGCTTATTTTAATTCCTTAACATCAGGGACCCAATTCTGCTATGTACGATGGCCGATGAATTAATGGCAATTGGATTAAATTTGAAATTATTCCTATTCTCTTAAGTGTTTTGCCAATACAATAGTTGGAAGTTAATTGTATTGACCTTGAGTGTACCGCCCTTACTGAATCAAATGATTGTGCTGAAAAATGTTTAAAAGAATACGAAAATTGACATTATAAGCCAAATTTAATTCAGTTATCGACCATTGTGAATAGCAGAATCGGGGCCCAGGCGATCCTTCTGCCCCGATCACATAATTTTTCGGCTAAACTGTCAAAAGTCTTACTTTTAACTTTAATAAGCTTTATCTGGATAAGATAAAGCATATAATAGATACAAAAAACCAGACCGTGGGTTTTTTTCTGTTATCTTGCTGGACAGATAATTCTTCCGATGGGATTCTCGCATCTATCATTTAATCATTGTATTGCTTGATTATTGGTCATGTTATAAATTGATTTAACAAATCGATCACCCCTATTGTCAGTTATCGGTAAAATGCGTGTGATTGCACTCTTGACTCCCTGCTTTGCTGTGTCAGGTATGTGTTTTATGACTTGTCGTATAGTCCCTTATAACCATTAAACTACAGTAGAAGTTTATTTTTTTTTAATTTTTTGATGGTGTTAACTAAACCATTTTTGTCAAGTTATCAGACATTCAATATATTTTTATATACGTCTATTCCAACTAGAATTCTTTTTTCGGTATCTGCCAACAATTTTACATAGTGTTCCTGTTATAAAACCTTCATACATTGTGGAGTGTAAATACAATATTGAGTATTTTCCAAGATATTTGTATCGTCGAACCGAATTATTAAAGTAAAATTTCCTTAATACCTACATGTATTTAATTCATTAAATTACGAACTGAAAAAAATATTGCGAATGAGAATAAATATTATTTTGTTCTTTTACATTTTTTTTACAACATTTTTTCAAGTACCCATCTTGTGCTCATTAAAATTAGTCATTTACAACCTAAAGTCATATAAAAAATATGCCTTTGAGTAATACTCATTTAACTTGTACGTTCTCAGCTGTCCCAAAGATTCTCCAGAGGATGGTTTCAGAATCTGTCACTCTGGACTCTGGATCTGAATCTCGCTTCTACCCATGACTGGCCTCACTTTTCTTGTCTTAGGGCAGAACTAGCCACAGGCACCATGCTTATCAAAAACAACCATACTAGCTGTTGCTCGCTGCAAAATGTGAATGTCTATTAGACGTAGTTTGAAAAAAAAAATTGACGTTAGGCATTACTTGACCCTTCAGATAATAGTTTGTTGGTCGAAAAATTGTAAGGACGATATTTTTTCAAAATTTTCCAATCTAGATCATATAATGCGATGGTTGCAGATTATAAGATTGAAACTATTCATTGCAGCGCTGACCCTAACCACAGATGGCAAGCCCATGTGGGCTCCACCAATGCTAACAGAGGTGAAGTGGTTCAGACCATCCGATCCATAATCAACCATCCCAACTACAATGCAGTAACCACAGATAACGACATTGCCATCATTCGCGTTTCCTCTCAATTCTCCTTCAACAACAACGTCGCGCTACTTCTATCGCCGAGTCCAACTACAATATTGATGACAACCGGATTGTCTGGGCTACTGGATGGGAAAGACTTTATGTAAGGATTTACTTTTTAATTTTTATATTACATTCTTAAAAATTATTTGCGGCCGCAAATAACTTACGAAACAAGTAAACACCCATATAGGAGATATGTTTATCGTTTGAAAAATATCTACGCATATTTTGGCGATTGCATTAAATTTGTCTACTAACGTTTTTTTCTTTCAGTTTAATTGACCAGCGTCTGTGCAACTTCGTCTCGTTCGGTTCAGTGTCTCACAGGACACTTAACCAGAACACTTCTAACCAGCACTACCAGACTGTTGGCAGATTCATCACTGCTTACATGTCCGGAGCACGACATGTAAGCAGTGGCAGCGGGCTTGACATCGGCGGTCGCTTTTTACTAATCATAATTTAAAGATAACTTTATCTAGGTTTTTTGCTTAAACTTCAGTGAATTTGTTCGAATATTCTATTCCGCGACCATTACACAGTAGTGTGTCTTGCGCACTATATGCTAACTGGTTAAAAAGGTATATTTTCGTACTTAGTTACGTCTTACTAGCTCAACAGCGTAATGTTCTTTTTATTATGTCATCATTCCCCTGCCCTTTTTCAATTATTTTTATTTGGGGTCGGCGCAACATATCTTCATTCTTCCATACTTTTCTACCGAAAGTCATCTCACAAGAAACACTCTTTGCAGCGATATCGTCTTTTACACAATCCATCCATAGTTTCTTTGGTCGTCCTCTCCCCCTATATCCATCCACATCCCTGCTCAACGCCTTCTTTGTTATGTAGGTGATTGAATTAAAATCTTCCGGTTTAAACGATTAATTGATAAGAAATATCGCATTGCACCAGGGTTTCATGTATTTAAAAAGTGATTGGTCATGTCTCCTTTCCTCAAATTGAATTCAACTTATCTTATCTGTATAGAGCAATACAAGGTACTTTGCAAAAAACCCGGAGAAGGACTCTTTTAAGATTATCTAACGAAATAGATGTAATTTAGATTTTAAATATATTACGATACCATATTATCTATTTATCACTTGATAACGTAAGAAATCATGTCTAAAAATAAATCATATACAAAAAAATAGTTTGACAAAATAATTATTTTATTCTGCAATGTCAGTGATCGGCGTATTATTGGACTCTTTGTTAACTCTTTATTTTGCTGATGTGATGGGTATATATGTTCTTACTTGATTTATGAAAATGTTTCTTATTACCTATATGGTAAATGTAAAAAAAAACATTTTTAACTAATTTAACTATCTTCTAAAGATCGTAGCGTCATGCCAATGGCAGTTTTATGTGATACTAGGTTGCCGGTTGCTACTTTGTCCGCGTGGTTAGAAGATATAAGTTATGACACCTTGGTTTACAATATCGCAAATTTCTTACGGAACTCTTTTTTTTTGGAAATAAATTATATAGCAATATGGAACGATAATCTAGTGAAGGTCATAGGTCGAGTCTGGATGAGGCTGGAACTGTAGAAATTGGCCCGTGAAAGGGATGGTCTATGCCGAGCAGTGAGAGGACAGAGGCTGTGGAGGATATGATATGATATAGATTTTTTTTTATTCCCAGACAGACATGGTAGAAAAGTTAGCTAGCGATTATTTTTAGAGATTTGCATTGCATCTGATAGCAGAAAAATAAAATACGAATTGCACGATTAAATATCTAACCAAAAAGATTTTATCGAGCTATGGAGAGAATGTTCTGAAAAATCACGACAGGGATCTAAAAAGTGGGGCCACAATGTTGTTAAATAAAGATTTAAATATAACACAAAACGTTTCACACGAAAAAAGGATTTTATATCCAATATGCAACTATCTATCTAATATCCAACTGACGGACTAAAAATTTAGTCCGTACCCTTATTTTACCCTTATTTAGTCATCGTTAATTTTTTTAATTAATCATGGTATACTAGACCAGGGGTCACGTCATCCGCTTGGGCAGTGATCACTGGGCCAAAGTCACCGCACTTTGCGAGCCAGTGGATGGACCTTAACGCTTATTGCGCGGACTGGTTCCATGACGCCTAGAACAGAGAATCGTGGAAGGATTTGGGGAGGCCTTTGCCCAGCAGTGGGACACTGTGGGCTAGGTATTGAATACTAGACGACGTCTGTCTTCTTAATTCGTTTTATCAGATTAGCTATCTCTTTGCATTTGAATTATCTTTAAGTCTATCTAAAAGTAAAAGATATATTCATTTAATATCCAATCATCTACATTATTATCTACTTACATTAGATTATAGAGCATATATAAGCGAATTATAATGTAAGAACTACACTATTGTCAGTGATTAGTAAAATGCGTGTTATTGCTCTGTTGGCTCTCTGCTTAGCGGCTGTGGCAGGTATGTGTAATTCAATATTTATTGTTAATAATAATAATGTACGTGTGTGTGCTAGTCTCATAGACTCTCCTATAAGACTCCAACAAGAACAATCAAGTACCTAATAGGTAGTAGTAGTACTACATTTTTTATTTGTAAAGAATGTTCAGTAGCAAAATACAAGAAAGGCTAAATGCTTTTAGGACCGTTTTCAAAGCAGTAGTTATTTAATATTATTTGTAAAAAAAAGAAATTCGATACATCATGATATTTACATCTTTGAGGTCCTTTTATATCTTAATGAATGTATTGATTTACTCCCACATCACACACAACATCGTTTCTTTGAAACCAAATTTGGGTTTATTTGAAAGTCTCTCCTACTTGCCCTCCGTATCTTTATTAAAGTCCGATGATTAGACTTTTGTTTGACCTTTTTGCTTAGATGATAAAAAATAAATGTATGATATTATGCTCTATTTATAATTCCCGCGTAGCAATTATATTTTTTGGTGTATCAGTGCTATGCATCATGAAAACTATATCTTACTTTTATATTCCCAGCCGTCCCCAAAAATCCCCAGAGGATTGTGGGGGGCTCTGTCACCACTATCGGCCAGTACCCATCTATGGCTTCCCTCCTCTTCTCTTGGGGTACAACTGGCCACAGGCAGTCCTGCGGAGGCACCATCCTTAACAACCGAAGCATCCTTACTGCTGCCCACTGCACCGTGTAAGTTCTTATTCTGCCGCAAGTCTTATTGGTACTTTTATATAACTTTATCAGTCAACACTTTGCAGATGTTTTAGATGATGTGTATGACGAATTACAAAGCAACGAGTTAATGTCAGACTTTAAATTTATATTGACTTTTTTATTGCAGCGGTGACGCTCCTGCCAGGTGGCAAGTTCGTGTAGGTTCCACCAACGCCAACAGCGGTGGTTCAGTTCACGCCACTCAGCAGATCATCAACCACCCCAACTACAGCGGATGGACACTCGACAATGACGTTGCCATCATTCGCGTTTCTTCCACATTCTCCTTCAACAACAACGTCGCTTCTGCTTCCATCGCCGGCTCCAACTACAACCTTGGTGACAACCAGGTCGTCTGGGCTACTGGATGGGGAACCACTTCTGTAAGTATTTTATTCTTCAATTGCTGATTTTATAGGAACTGTACTAATAATCTTCATCACATTATGAAGTTTTCACTAATGACGAATATTTTTATTTCCAGCCTGGTGGATCTCTCTCTGAACAGCTCCGTCACGTGCAAATCTGGACCGTTAACCAAGCTACTTGCAGAACTCGCTACCAAACTCTTGGCAGGACCGTCACTGACAACATGTTGTGCTCCGGCTGGCTCGACCAAGGCGGTCGCGACCAGTGCCAGGGAGACTCCGGCGGTCCTCTCTACCACAACGGTGTCGTTGTTGGTGTCTGCTCATGGGGTCAATCATGCGCTCTTGCTTTCTACCCAGGTGTTAACGCTCGCGTTTCTAGATACGCATCTTGGATTCAGAGCAATGCTTAAGTGTTTTAAGAAACTGTTATTTAAAACAACCAATAAAAATATGATTTAAGATGAAATTGACTTTTTTGTAGAATATGTTTATGGCAAAGGAAGTTAATGAATTTTATGTCAAAATAGTTGTCCATGGAATTTAAAAAAGGAAAACATTTATATTGCGTACACACAATGCTGCATGATATGCACAACACACCACACTATAAAAGCACTTCTCGACAAGCTTGACTTAAATTATTGTATTATTAAGAAAAAAATGATAAAGTGTTACAACACTGTGCCAAAGGGCATTAGACTGTCAAATACCAGATAGGTCATTCTAAACGGAAGGAATTAGTATTTTGTACCTTTTTACTTGCCTTTTTATAAAAAGTCTGGAAGAACAAATAATGTTAGTATTATAAAAATAACATAAATTCAGGTATCTTTAAATCTGTTATATGCAGTTTATATAGCAGTTTTGAGGCATCCACTTCTATGAGCACCCATGGGATCTTTAGGGTTACACAGACAATTAATTTGGTTAACAATAAAAAGGGTAACATTTAAAATGATCCCAAGATAAGACCGTCTACTTCATACAAGTATACGTAACGATACGTGATTAGTCCCATAAACTCTTCACAAAACGGAGACCCCAGTAAAAGATACTAAGATTTCAGACAAAATCTTAAAAAAATATATGATGAGTGAGTGGCAAAATCGTAGGGTTAGGTAATAATAATATCTAAGCTACGATAGGATTGTTTTAGCATGACACTCTCGTGCCCCTAGCACAGGTATAATAAATATAGTGACACAGCGTTTGTTATCGTCTGCAACGGCTTGACCGACTTATGTTTTTTGTGCTTATTTGGTAGACCTGAGAATATATATGTGAAAAATTATTTTCCGGTGCAATTAGTGTTATTTAATTATATCCTTATGGTACGATTGTCAACGTGGCATATGCTTAAGCTATGATTAACGTTAATAAGTTTTTTTTTGTCTTTTAATCTTTGTTTGTACATCAATACGATACGATACTCAACTATTTACTTATCTATGTTTGTATCGAAGCGGGAAAAAGATTGTTGTTGAAAAGATTAACAGATTTCCAAGAGATAAAAGGCTATCAGTTTAAATCACACCAGCCATATGGACAGTGACCGCATACAGTGATACAATGAATCCAGACGTTTGGCGGCGCCATCTTGGCAGCCGGGATATAGATGCATGTCATCGGGTTCGGGGTGTCCTGGCATTAGGAGTAGTGGAAGGATTCAGGGAGGTCAATACCCAGGGGAAGGACACCGTGGCCTAGAAAAAAAAAAACAAAAAAAAACACACATTACGTGTGTACACATACAAATTTACAATCGTGGTATTGTTTTGCGTGAGCTCCTTTTTATGAGTCATTTGCTAATTTGTTCGATGCTTAGATTATCCTACACTACACGAATTGGAAACAACAAGACATAAAACAAAAAAGAAAAACAAATAAAGATAAGATTTATGAGTTAGCACTGTTTTATTTTCCTTAATCAACTATTAATCTGTTCTTATAAAACGGTGTTTCCGGTTAAAGTTATCTTTGATTATAGTTATAGATAAATGTTAAAAAGGTGATTGCTAGTTTAGGTAGATAATTGTTATTGAAACGTAATTTTTTGTGATAGTATACTTTATAGTATACTATGTCCCTGAGACTCAATGAGATCATCAATCATCAACGGAATCCTAATATGATCACTTTCACTCTCTCGTTGTCTGTCCCTCTGTCAAAGTCGTTTTTGAGCTTAAGCTATCGAGCTTCATTTCTCTTTGTATTCTGTTCAAAAAAAAACGCAGTAAGAAATTACAGTTAGTTAAGACTCGCACTTGGGCAGTTTTTATATATTAACGCAAATGTGCACTTACTTTTAAACTGACTGCTTGCAACAACGGACAGTGCAACACGTCCGAAACGACAATCCTTTGAAGCTTTATCAAAAATCCCCTTAGCTGAATAAAATACGAACATGCCATGTTACTTTAAAAGTTAGTAGTTTGTATATATTGTCTGACAAACTATGGACTTTTATTGTTTATTTTTTTATTTATTTATTTAATTATCCCACTAATCTACCATTACAGGTTACTTAACCTAATGCGGTAGCTAGGACTAAACAAAGGTCTAAGTATTTATGTGAACTAGTGTTTCAAAGATTGAAAGATTTATTTATCTTGTTGTTGTTTTAAAAAAAACTTAGTGTCACTTTGAAATGCTTCCACGTCATCTCAGTAGGTATTAGTTTGATGTAAAAAAGATTGCATTTAAGCTATGGCACAAAAAAATAGTAAAAAACACAAGTTTCGGACACTAAAGAGTTTTTACCAATGCTTTTAAAAACTAGTTTTATTTTTGTAGGTCGTATCGTAATAATTGATAATACAATATAAAGTATAATATAAAGTAGGCCTGACGTTAAGCTTTTTATCTGCTTCCGATTGATTCGTAATTTGATTTCAAAATGTTTTATAGTTTAATGATAGCACTTCACAGTTTCCGAATTACCTGAAATTTAGTACCACTGTGCGAGAAGCACTGCGAACGTGTTGCGGGTTCGATAGCGCCGTAGGACAGAGATTACTGTCATCGACGAATGATTGTCCTGAGTCTGGGTTTCTTGTTTAAGGTTTTCGATTGAATACC
This sequence comes from Trichoplusia ni, assembly GCF_003590095.1. Taxonomy (NCBI): domain Eukaryota; kingdom Metazoa; phylum Arthropoda; class Insecta; order Lepidoptera; family Noctuidae; genus Trichoplusia; species Trichoplusia ni. The sequence goes on from NW_020800051.1 coordinate 55,804, forward strand.
ACAAGAGTAAAAGAGCCGTTTTAAAAACAAAATGTGATACAGTATGAACTATTTTGCTGATATGGATCCGATCCGATGCTGGGGATGGCAGTTGGCCGTGTGGCCTGTAATAAAACATCACTACCGGGTTCTGGCTCATTTCATTAAAATCGACAACTATTTCTATTCTTAAAACACAGAGCAAGCTCTTAAAAAAACTTTTTATAGAAAAGGATTTGCTTGGGAAGCCATAGCAGTTTTTTTATTGGGTACATTTTTATCGATCATACATCGCTCTAAGTAGAATAACGGGCATTGCTTTCTAGCATAAAATGGATATAGTTGCGCATACCTAATGTACTTCTTGACTAGTCGTAATTAGAATTAAAACGTAAAAAAATATAAAGAGAGACAATCTCCAATTTAGTAAAAATTGAGTTGGATATAGTCTCACAACGTAATAATTAATAAAAAACGTACTTACATACCTAAATGTGAATTTGAAATATCTGCCTTTATCAGGAAATCAATGCAAGTACCTGCAACAATAACAATAAGTGTAAGGAAAATATTTTGTTTACATATAACTGATATAAATTTAAATTTAGTAATCGCATGAGTCATGGTTCCGAGTAAGGTGGTAGGTCTTGAAGTGTTTACGTATATTTTAAGAAACATGGTTTTCAGAAATCAATCGCGTTTGGAATTTTACAAATGATATAAGAACTTATAAGTTCTTATATCTTAATATAAGAAATGTTTAACGAGATCCAACATACAAACTATGTCGATAGTTTTGTTGGACATTGCATCAGATTTAATGTTTTTTATCATGTACCTGTTTAATAAATAAATAAATAAGTAAGTGCAAAGCTGAAGTGTTCAGAATAACTTGTATTCATGTTTTTTGTTGAATGAAAATTTCAAAATCTTTGATAGACAAGTAAAGCATGCTTAACAAAAAAAAATGTGTTTGCGCTGTCAGACCTGAACCTGATACATTTAAGTTCGCGTTCCAATCAGGAAGCATTTTGTACGTTTACCTACCAACAATCAAATAACTGTAGAGAAAAAAAAATGAATATCAAAATATGCGATGTTCACCTTGTTGTCACTTTAAGAACGTCAATAAAATAATTTAAACACGTGATCAAATGGAACTGCAGTTGAAGTTATCAGCCATCATAGATACAATTAAAGTGGTTAGGCTATGAATCAGTACACTCTGTATAAATAGTTCAAGTGATCTAGAAGTGTAAGCATTGGGAGTTGAAGAGAGACAATGCGTGTACTCATAATTTTCCTGGGCTTCGGCCTTTTGTTGGCTGATGCAGGTAAGCCATTACATAATTTTTTTTTATAAGTCTGTATAATGTTTTTTTTTTTTAATAGTAGGTAACTAAAAAGACG
>NW_020800052.1:0-20923 GCF_003590095.1 Trichoplusia ni
ATTTGAATACATCGTATTGAACGTATCAGCTTAGACAATAGAGTTAGATCATTTACTGTGTTTTGAACAGTTGTGACATTATGACGGACCAAAGCGTTTGGTAGCATTTTAATTAAGTGTTAGATAATAGATTCAGGGTGTGTGTACGACGTATGAGCACACGGATAAACTTGATAATTATTTGATTGGCGTCGCGGATTTAATTGCGTTTTGGAGGAATTTTATCTATCAGAATATAAAAGTAATAAGGTTTTAGGAGAATTTTGGCTTGGGTATAGATACTACCAGTCTAATATAAATCTATCTATCCAAAGCTGAATTTTGATCTGAATTTGATGATGAAATCTGACTTCCTTTCTTTCTTCGGGACAGATAATTCAGGTCTTGGTGCTTCAGATTACACGTTTTATGTAAAAAAGCGAGGTCAGGGAAGTAAAAGATAAAATTCTAGAGAAATCAATATCGCTTCTAAAAATACCAGAGGTAATGACTAATGCTCCGTAGTTATAGCGCTAATAAATACCGACCCAGAAAGTTTGTTCGAGCGCAAACAATTAACGGGGCCCGCTTTGTTACTCTTTTAGACGAACACATTGAATCTATTGTTTCAAATCTTTGCCTTTTATAGAATCTACAAGTTTATTTAAAACATTTGTTAGGTGTGGTACCTGGGAGAGAACTTCAAAAGTTACCGTTTTATTGGTTTATTGTCGGTACGCTTTTAGTTAAGAATAGAGATTTCAAAGAAATCGTATACTTCACTCCAGGAAGAAGGATTTGTATAAGAGACCGCATTATATATTTTATAAATTTACAATATTTTGTTTGCAAATTTCATTGAAAATATATGAAAAGACAAATTTCCCTTATAAAATTATATTATGTCGACTAAAAAATCTCAGTAAGGCGTATTGAATCACCAGTTTATCATCAGTTTCCACCACATCTAATAACGGAAGCAGACAATTGCCCATTAAATGTATAGCTGGTTAAACATGTCCTTTGGCTCGAAGCCAAACCGTCTGCGAAACTTAAACTGTACCCGAAACAATTTTATCTAATCCCATCACCGATGTTACCTAAAGTAAATTATTAAACTATGTATTGTACTACTTACATAATCCAAGAAGGTTTCTCTCCCGGCTCTCCACTCTTGGCGCCATTCTGAAATAATTCCACATAAAACATTAATATTATTACAAATATTATGTTAAAAAATGAAAGCACTGCAGCGTAATTCAATGTAGCAGGAATTACAAAAAGCTTCCTCCGATGGAAACCGACCTTGTTCATCCTGCTTGATACGCGCCAAACTGGCGTTGACTTGACAGTCCCGCCAAACATGGCTGCCGCTCGTGTGGGAAGCGGAAATACACGAATTACTACGAGCCAGAAAGGATAGAACAATCTGTGCGCGCGTGCAAAAAAGAGACAGACGACAGGTCCTGACTGTTCGAACTTTTAGAAAGAGATAACGATATACGATTTGACAGGAGTGCGAAAGGATAAGAATCTCATCTAAACGGTTTTTAGGGTGGAGCTGTCTGGACTTTCGGGTCGGCGAGACGCGCAGATGGTAACAAAAAGGGACCAGTCGGGACTAAAATTTGGGCATAAATTGAACGACATTTTTGCCACATTGCTGCGAGGTCGTCCATCGTCTCGGGAATGAACAGAAACGTTTAGCCCTGACGTTATTATTGTTTCATTCCTAAGTAAAATAATGCAAATGTAATTAAATTTATACCTCAAAAAGTCGCTTGTAACATTTAAAGTCAGTTTAATTCAAGATGATCATCTATAAATCAACATGATTATAGTGTTGTAGTGCGTCCGTATGTTAATTTTAACACATGGATATGTTTGATCTAACGAAACACGTTTCGCATAACAGAATTAGCTGTATTCAAGTCACGGGGTCACTGACTCAGGATTTATTGTTGGTTTCCTGCCGTTTTATTAAACTTCATATTTTTCCTAAACACGAGTTTACCGTCCAAATGTGTCTTCCGCTTTTTATTTGTACGGAACAGCATTGTTTCTATTTTTGGCGGAATGTACTACGAGCTGTTATAAGTACAATGCGATACAGTGTGATCGGAAACGACTCCCAATTGGTGAACAATTGATATTCCATTTTAAACTTAAGTACTTACGAAAAAGGTTACAATTTTGATTAACAAAACATGAAATACGTATGAGATCGCATCGCTTCTCCATAATAAGGTATCGTCTTTAATATCAAGGTATTTTATTCTTAACAGTGATGTATAATTGAATATACTGCTTATGTTACCTTATAGGTATGATCGCAACCTTAAAAAGCACCCATGAGTAATGTATTAAGAAACTTGACATAATACTGATGATCAATGCGCGTATTAACGTAATCTATTAGACTTTCAAAATGATTCAATCTATTTTAAATTATATAGCCTTTGATATAAGGTCTTATATGTTTGCTGGCATATATGGTCTTACGACTGTTTGGTATCAAGTACATCTGTATTCACCCTACGTAATAAGGTTTTCGTGGGTGTCGGAGGTGGGATCGATCCTGTTTGTTTTCGTCTCCCAGGAACATCTAAGCCTCTCAAACTCAATGATTTTCATATAATTCTGCAAGTTGAACTGTAGACCGACTTAATCTACTTTGAACATAACAATGTAGAGTTATGTAGATATGTTTATATAGTTGAGTAAATTATACATTAACTTTATGCATAATATTACAAAAACTATTATTTTTGATTTGATATACTAGAATATCCGGAAATATTCAGAAAAGATTTTTACATTATGTTGCAATTCGACAGTTAAATTGACTCTACACAAAACATACGCTTAACATTAACCGTTACTCTGACGTCGCGAAAAAACGTATTAATGTTTGTTATTAGTAACCAGTCTAATAATTATGAACAAGTACGGCTAATAATCTTAATTCATTAACTTTTAAATGCAATTGAATCACATATTAGGACTCTACATCCATTTAAAAATGATAACGTTTCAATACATATACATGAAATATTTAATCTTGTTGAAGTATTTTGATTAATAGTAATAGCAATGAATTTGTGTCTTGGCGAAGACTTTTATAGAGCTGACTGAATTTACATTAAATATGCTTTAAGGCTTTACGGCGCTTTTGCGTGCCAAGACTTCTATTTAATGTGTGAGAACCGTGACAAGCTTTAAGATTTAAAGGGACTTTATTGGGTACTTAAAATTCTTAGGACATGCTAATGTACAAGTCCTATTATATAATCATCATCATTCATTTAAATGTTGTACCAAAATGTAGAGTTCTAGAAGCTAAGAGCTTGAACATATGATTAATAGAATATTTACATTTTTTTTGTAAAATATTTGCTTTTTAGCCGTGTTGGAGTAGAATTCTTAACGAACTATGCTGAATGAGGTTCTTTTGCTTGGAGCGTATCTGACTATCATTAAGTGACTGTAGACAAATTGTCAAAATATTAACGATATACATATTTCAAGAGTTAAAAACAGTTGTTAACTGGCCACTATAATTGTAATCAACTTTAGCACCTGTGCTCATTGCCTTGTATTAAGAAAAGAAAAAAGCAGTAATTACTATATTAGATTCCATTAATTTGTACCAGTTCAATAATATATCGTGTCGCACTTTATAAACTGGTTTTATAAGTACATTTACACTTTGAGACATCGATGCACGTTTTTGCGATCGAACAAGTTGTTACGCGAGCACAGCTATCGATTACCGATCCATATTTATTATCCTTATCGATATACGGTATAATCGATCGGTTTAATATTAATTCGATGTCTAAACAGTGTGATTGGTAGAGAAAACATTGAACATTTTCTTGATTAATTTCGAAACATCTGTTGTGCATTCAAATGAAATTAGGTCTCAACTAAACTAGAATACAGACATGTTGCTTTGTAATAACCAATCCTATAAACAAGGACGGCCATGAAACGTTTCTGATTGGTTCTTGAAGCTACTGTCGTCATTTGATTGGCTAGAAACAATCGACTCTACTTTCCTTCTACGTTGAGATAATCAATACTAACGTTTAAGAGAATAGGTATATCAAAAACTAGACGAAGAGAATAATTATAAAAATAATATTCATCGAATTAGCTTCGAGATATCTTACAATATTCTTTACGACGTTTTATAAAATTTTACCTCAGATTTAATTACTTTGCTACTAAGAAAAGATAAGATTAACGATTATTATGTTAGCCTGGTTTACGTAAAACTTAATAGAAGATAAGAGATTAGAGCAACGGAAGCTGCCGCAGCTTCTGTTTGCATTCATATTATAATATCTATCGTATCACCTGAGATTAACGCGTATGGTATGTCACCTGTAGCCTCCAGGTAGCTGATAAATCTTTATTTAACTTAGATAAGGACGCGGTGTGAACACTATACCAGATTTGTTTCAGACGCAGATGTAGAGACGAATTTTAAACCGTAAAACCACGTGTGACGGAATTTTTTCTTAAGTTTCCATGTCATTTGGGATAGGCTTTAAATAAACAGATTTCACCGGAGATGGGTAAACGGAAATCATTATCTACTTACGTCACCAGTAAGTAAGGCTTTCATAAACGGCTTGCTAAACGGCATAGCAACAGCGGTCTACAGTGATCTAATTTTTAATATTTCAAAAAGACATTAAATAGCACTGATAATGCAAAAAAAAAAACTATTTATATTACATAATATTTAATATGCTACAAAAAATACAGCTGTACCAACGGTCGATACCAAAGCATGACTACGATGCATTCTGATGTTAGCCCGTAATTACATCGATATCGATCGCACATAACTAATACCAGACATTTATTTTTACCATCAGCTTGTTTTATCGATAAAAACATATTTTGACATGGATGACTTCCGAACAGGGAGGCGTGCCGATTTTATCGATTGGCGTCGTCGAAGCTCTTCGCATTTTCAGCAAGCTTCAAATTTTGCGCGAATGTAGACGAGACTTCGAGATGTAATGGGATTGGCACATGTTTTGTATATACCGAGGTTGTATTGGAATATTTTATTTAAATATTTCGTTTCGATTCCACACGTATTTATATTTAAAAATAGCTGGGTTATATAAAATATTTATTGAATTATTTTCATCGAAACTACACTTAATAATGCAAATCATTATTAATGTATCACGCAATTCCAGTATTCCTTAAAACAACGAACCCTAAATAAACTTTGCATGGATTCAACAATAAACTGACGATTTTTATAATAAAATATTAAGGGACTGTAAACCCGGCCATGATAAGTCAAACAAAATATCCTCGTAGACACGCGATCCTTGAGAACACATTATTTATTTACAGGGCTGTTTATGAACTTAGGAACTTTTAATGACAATAAAAATAACTTACGTTGGTAATAAAAATACATTAATTCTTAAGACAGTTTGTCACGCAACTTTTCCCTTAAGGACCGTTGAGTTTCAGTTGCTCATTGCAAAGCTCTGCGAATTCAGACGTTGTTCTGAACAAATTGTTTTAAGAATTCTAGAAAGAGTTGGCCGGTATTAAAGTACACATTGTTTCTAACCTTCTTTTTTAATTTTTGCAATGTTATGACTGCCTATGCTTTACTGTCGTAGGTTTCTTAAAATAGCTGCAAGCGAGGGGTCGGAGAATTTTGAACTCCTTTTTATGACTTTTCTCTGTATTACAATAAATAAAGACGAAGTGTAACGTCTCATACTCTAAATATATATCCTTCGTTGACGACCACTCATAAAAGAAAGAAAAAGGATTTATGTCAAGTCTAAGTGTGATTGTATCTTTTATTCGCGTGTTCGTTTATTAAAAAACATTTTTATTTTTAGTTTTACGATAAAAATATCCGTATCAATATTCAGATCGGTCCTGTTAGTTTTAATGCGTTCGGGAAATAATTTTCAAATACCAAACACCGAAAATATGCAAGTACTACAACAATAATTTCGGTATTACTATTGACGATAATTTCAACTAAAACTGAAATAATAATAAAAAAAAAACAAAAACGAATGAACTCTTTCATCTTTTTCGTCATTTTAATAATAAAGAGAGCGGAAATATTTATGATTTTAGCGCTACATTCATATCCACTAAACCCATAACTAACAATAAGGTTTGCATGAAAAGCTCCGGAGCTAATATTTATTTCGAAGTAACGCCGTGTTTTAATAATTGCATAATAATTCACGGGGAAGGAAAAATGTGGTATGTTTTACTGTTAATATTGCTTTTTTGTGGAATTTCTTCGAGGAATAAGGAAGGATATTAGCGGTGTTTACTAGCTATTTAGTAGTTATTGCGTTAGTTTGTGGGAGTTGGGAATAAAGTGTTTCGAGGTATTATAGCGAGCTCTTTAACCCTCGGCTACTTGGCCATTTTAATTTAATTAATGGTAAGTAGTCGATTTGAATTGCGTGGTATGTGCTTTTTATTCGTTGTAGTTTTAATCGTTAGGTTTATTTATTTATTTTTAATAATTCGATATTGTTAGTTCCTTTAAATAAAAATGATTCTTAATAATAGTACTATATGTATCTCTTTAGTGTATTATCCATTGACTAATTAAAAAACTATTCTGAATAATTGTTTGTCTTCAGAAATTTTTGAACGAATTTTCTGAGGATCTCGTTAAAATCGAGTACTAACATGTACCTAAGAAAAGAAGTAGATATATAGTTATATAATGAAATAAAAGTAAGTAGATCAGTCCGTCTCTTAATCCCAAAACCAGCTGCGTTCAGTTAATACGGTGAAACAATACGAATTTATCAAATGCCAAACCGGTAGGCGGAGCAAAAGGTCAGACCTTTTTTGATATCACGCATTAACATGCATAAAAGGAGAAATCAGAATATTATCAGTGTACGGGCAGAATTCCGCACATGCGTACTAGAGGGTTCGGTATCGACGCGCGTCGGGCGTCGCGCGCACGCTCCCAGCCCCAATAACGTAAATAATACAATAAAAATAATACAATCCCTCTCGATTTGAATGTCTTCTCTGTAGGCAGAACTTGACAGACACTTTATATAGCGAGCTTCGAGATTTTGTTGCGCTATAAGACTTTTTACGATGTTATAGGTAATTGATGTGCTGACCTCGACGGAAAATAAGAGTGTTTTTATTAATATTGACAATTATAAAATATTTTACTAGTTTGTGTTCGGTTTCATTTGCATCTGTTTCGGTCTTTGTTCTTTATTAAGTAGGTTGTAAAACAACAAGGATATTCGTTGGTTTAGTCACGGATGCGAAAAATAATAAATGTAGAAAGATTGGTCTAATAAACCCAAAATAATTGATCCGTAAAAATATATCAGGTTGGTAGACGAACGTGAAAACTCTTAATTATTATAACAAAAACGACTGAGATAGCACCATGATTTGTATAAATACGGCAAAATGATATGCAAAAAAATCAATTCCCACGTTTTGAAACAGGCACTATGGCCATTTAACTGCTCTCTGCATTGCACGGGTTAAATGTCACTGATACAGCGTTTACTTTTAACCTTTGTCACTTTATCGTGATTTTATTTCAAAAATAGAATACTAATATAAACAAAAACGATTAAAATCAATTTAAATCGGAAATTGTGTAACAGTAAAAAAAAAAAAAAAAAAAAGTTAAAAAATGGTGCAGTGCAAAAAATGTAAACTGTTTTTGTCATTGGCTAAGGAAGAAGTAATTAAGTGTAAAGGGACTTGTGAATCTGTATATCATAAGAAATGTGTGAGAAGTTTAAAGCAGTTTTTGCAATCAGAGATATGCGATGAGTGTCAGAAATGTAGCTCCAAAGTATACCTGCAGGCGCCTACCATTGATATAGATCCTGAGAAGATTACCGTCGAAAAACTGTTAATAGATATGAACAAGAAGCTGGAGATTATCTATAATCTAGAGAAAAAACTTGACGATCTCACGGATACTGTAGATTTTTATGCCGAACAATACCAGCAAATGCTGGAATTCAAAAAGACTGCAGAAAATAAAATAAAGGCTATAGAACAACGGAATGTATATCTTGAAAAGTGCAATGCGGCTCTAGAAGAAAGGGTAGTTAGCTTGGAGAAGAAAGAAAAAGAAAAAAGCATAGAAATAGCGTGCCTGGAGAAAAATAAAGAAGACGAAAACATACAAGACATAGTCAAGGACGTTGCCGCAAAGTTAAGTTTGAATCCAGAAGATATAGAAAGTGTTGAGAGGATGAGCTCACCAACTACACCAAAATCGGGGGTAGATCGACCTCGCCCGGTTGTGGTGAAGCTGCGGTCGAAACAGGCTCGCGACCAGTGGTTGCAAAAACGAAAATATCGCATCACGAATGGAGACTTATATGGCAACAACAATAACAACAGAATTTACATAAATGAAGACTTAACTAAGGCCACGAGATTGTTATTTTGGGAGACCAGAAACCAATTAAAACACCTATATAAGTACATATGGACACAAAACTCCAACATACTTGTTAAGAAGAGCGAGAACGAAAAGATTATTCGTATTAAATCAGAAAACGACATAAAACAGCTATGCGACAATAACAAAAATGTCCTTGAACATTTCTAGGAACTTGACGACAACGAAACACTCTGCGCACACTACGTGATTTCCAAAATTATAAAATTCGATACTTTAAACTTGGATACAACCGATATTGAATATAATAGATATGATGATATTAATACTTGGTCTAAACAATTCTCAAATAAATATATTAACATAATACACCTGAACATAAGATCTATGCGAAAACAATTTAACCAATTGCTTGTCTTATTAAGTCATTGTATAGTCAACAGAACAATAAGTGTCATAGTTCTTACAGAAGTGAACATAAAAAGTGAAGAAGTTTCATTGTATAAAATTCCGGGATATATAGTATTTCCTAACACCAGGGAGGCAAGAAGAGGAGGTGGGATACTGGTGTATGTAAGAGAAGACTTGACTTTTACTACAGTAATGCCACAAATAGCACTAAAAGCAACAGAATTGACATATGGAAAACTTACAAATGGGAACAGAACTACACACATAATGGCTATATACCGACCACCAAACAAAAACAAGCTAATATTCATTGCGGAATTGGAAGCCATACTGAAACAAATTCCATTTTCAGAAGAATTATTATTAATGGGAGATGTCAACATTAATATAAGTCAACATACAGACACGAGTCTAAATGCTTATAAAATCATGTTGTGTGAAAGCGGCCTGCAAAGTGCAATACCTACGACCGAGGCGACGCGCGAAGCGATCGTGGACGGCCGGCTGAATTCCTCGAATATTGACCATGTGTGCGTGCGCGCGGGCCGCGGCCGGCCGCTCGATGCGCGCGCGCACTTGCTAACTTGTACCCTATCCGATCACTATATGGTTGGAATTAGCTTGGCAAAAATCGGTGAGGTATCCAATAATAATTTTAAAATACAAACAATTTTAAACGAAAAAATGGTTCGCGCTAGTTTAGAAGCAGTTGATTGGTCAGAATTATTGCAAATTAATTGTCCTAATTTAATGTATGAAAAACTACACAAGATTTTTGATGAAACATACAATACATGTAAAATAGAAATAATAAAAAAGGAAAAGAGAATTACGCAACCTTGGGTAGATAGTGAACTCAAAAAAAAGTTAGAATATAGGGATTTGCTTTTCAGGGCTTGGAAATCTTCACCGAATAACATGAATAATAGATTAATATATACAAGATACAGAAATAAAGTAAATAAATTAATAGACATCGCTAAAAATAGATACAGACAGCTTGAGATAAAGAATTGTAATAAGAATTCTAGAAAAATATGGTCTAATATAAATAAATGGATAGGTAACCCTAAAACTAGCTTAGATAGTGTTATTTTAAAATACTTAGGGCCAACAAATACTGTTTATAATATATGTAATAAGTTCTCTCAAACCTTCACTGGAGAAATATTAAAAATTAAGCATAATTGCAATAACAATTTTCTAGATAGGAGCTCATATGTGAAGCCAATTAATATGTCTTTTTATTTTAGAAAGGTAGATGCAAGCACTATAGAAAAATATATAAATAAACTAGATTTTAATAAAGCACCTGGAATAGATAGAATTAGAGTACAGGATATTAAACAAGTCAAAAAACAAATAAGCCCAGTATTAGCGAAATTTATAAACATGTGTGTAGATAAAGGAATGTACCCGGATATTTTAAAGAAATCTATCATACGTCCTATATATAAACAGGGGAGCCACATAGACTATGGCAACTATAGGCCAGTCGCGATATTATCTGTATTAAATAAAATAACAGAAAAAGTAATTGTTAATGAAATAAGTAGTTACTTAGAACAAAATAATATAATATCAGAAGCACAGCACGGGTTCCGGCGCGGACGCAGCACCGCCACCGCGCTCACGCAGTTCACAGACTACGTCAACAACAGTCTCAACGAGGGTAAGTTTGTTGCTGCTCTGTTTATTGATTATAAAAAGGCCTTCGACACTCTGGACCACGAGGTGCTGCTACGAGCAATGGATGAATGTGGCATCAGAGGCCCCGTCAGCAGGTGGTTCAAGTGTTATCTGGAGAATAGGACTATCCGCACCTCGATAGACGGAACCACAGGAGAAGAGGTAAGCGTGAGTCTCGGTGTGCCGACCGGCTCCGTGTACGGCCCCGTTGGCTATATTATGCATGTCAATAGTGTCACTAACGTAATAAAGCATTGTAAGATGTTCATGTACGCGGATGACATGTGTTTAATGTATTCGTCCAATAACACAAGAGATGCACAAATGCATATACAGGAAGATTTTGAAAATATCATTAAATGGGCACATGATAACGGCATAATAATTAATTTCGCTAAGACAAAGGTAATGTACATCAGTTCCCCGTATAGTCACTACAATAAACAAGGTAAGTTAAGTATACCTATCTACGGACATACTTACGAATGTCTGCACCACAACAAAATAGGATGCCAGTGCGTAGCTATAGACGTAGTAGATAAATTCCGGTACCTAGGTTTGACAGTGGATAGTGAACTTAACTGGAAACTTCACGTTAATGAGGTATGCAATAGACTGCAATCAATCCTAAGCAAATTCTTTCATTTGAGTAGCTTTGTGAATAGAAAAGTTTTATATGTAGTATACTATGCACTCGTCGACTCAATAATTAGTTATGGACTAAGTAGTTATGGCCTCACGTTCAAAACGCAATTAGATCGCATTAAACAGTTACAAATAAGAATAATTAAATATTTAGTTAGGAAAAAAGTTAAACTAAAGTGCAAACAAAACTACGACGAATTATTTAAAATATGTAAAATATGTAAAATACTACCAGTGCATGCAAAAGTAGATTACCTTATAGCATTAGAACAATGTAAGCTAAATATGTACAAAAATCCAATAGCACATAATTATCGCACTAGGCGGGTTGAACAGGGTAAATATGTAATACCATCTGTAAGAAATTATTATGGTAAAAGAACGAGGAAATATATAACTCCTGTAATATTTAATAAACTAGACTTTATAAGAAATATGTCCAAAGAAGTAAGCAAAGTAACTATTAAGAAAAGACTAAAAGAAGTATTAATATTATAAATAAACATAGGAGTAAGAACAGATCTCATTACAATTGTTAACCAAATAGAAATTTCAATAAGAATTAGTTGTAATAAATAATGGTAGATATAAACAGGTTGATGTTCCTAGAATATAAATTTAATTTTTATATTGTAATAGTTGCAAGATAAAGTATATATAATGTGATTATTGTTTATATATAAGAATAATAAATGCAACTACACTCATTGTAAACTATAAAAACACAATAAAGAAAAATGTATAATAAAGAGCGCTATTATCGCCAACAAACTGCTTTGCAGTTTGGCGATTTTTTATGTAATTTCCTATTTTCTATTTTTTAATAAATAAATATAAATATACTTAAAATTGAAAACGAGTAAAACACGCAAAGGAATTAAATCAAGCAGCCGAGTTATTAAAATGAATCGATTAAATTACAAAATAATAATTCAGTTAAGGCGATATCGCGAGGATGGTATAGAAAAAATTCGAAATTCAAAATGACTCTTACCGTGGAGAGCGGGAGGCGCGTGGGGCAGCTGCGCGGCGCGGAGTGCGACCGGCGACACAAGCCTACTACGTCACCCCTCCCGCGCGGCCCCGCCCTACTCCTTAGCTCCTTACAGATTTGTCTACACAACCCCTCGCTACCGAATTAACAGGCGCAACCTAGTAATATCTATTAATTACATACTGATTACGCTCTATTACACCAATTCGATACTATTTAATCCTTACATTAAATACTTGACTCTATTTACAAAGTAAATAAAGATTTTCGCAATTTTAGAAAACAAAAGATTGTATGTTAAACTCGTGACGAAAAAATTACACAAGCCGAACGTGTGTGAACATTGACAAAGATGTACAAACAAAAGTAAAATACGTGCTTGCCTATTGACAGTGAAACCGTTAACGTCCGACGCGTGTGTGACGTAACCGAGACCTACCGGTTCCGGAGGACGAGTTCACAAAGATTTTTGTTACACATACGATTATACTATGGAACCTCTTTGCTTCGATTTGTATGAGCTTTTGTTGAAGAACGAACTTCGAACGAGTCTTTGCTGCCTTTCACGATTTTTTTATTTTTACTTTAATTACGATTTTCGCAGAAAAATAATGCATATGGAAAAACCTAGAACCAACTAAAAAATCGAATATGCATCCTTTTAATACAAGTCAAAAAACAGATGACCTTTTTCATTTTATCTTTGTTAACAGCAACCAAAACTTCTAACAGCTAAAACACTTCTCCGTCTAATATCTATCTTTAAACTTTGTATGTAAGTATAGACTTATATCTCTATATATGCAGTACTATTATATCTAACAACAATTGAGCGTAAGTTCCTGTGCCGGTTAGTACGAGCCAATCGATGTGAGAACAACCGTCCCTCTAGTATCACGCGCCACGCGCCCCCTGCACGGAACACGGCGCGCAGGTTCAAATGCGTTTACAACGAAAACCGTTTAATACTCGTATAGCTTCAGTTACAACTGCTTTTGCTTCGTTTGATCATGTTGAGTGCACAACTATATACGGAACATCGGACTTAATAAGTTCTACCTAATGTTACGTAGGTATGTAGGGTGAAAAAGGATGTTTTTAAGGTAAATTCGTATAACAATAACATTAATTGATTTCGGATCGTAAAATGTGAGTTAATGTCTTGATATGACATTTGGTGAACGTCAAACTAGACAAAGCAGTTTTAAGACACGCACACCGATAATAAGGAGACAAGTTCAACTATAAGTTCAAAGATTAATGAACTAACAACTCTATAAAATCATCATCATCATTGGCCTAGCCTTTTCCCAACTATGTTGGGGTCGGCTACCAGTCCAACTGGTATCAGTTAAGTACAGTGTTTTTACAAGGAGCGTTTGAAATTATAAAAGAAATGTAGATTATATTCGCATTAATTTTATAATATACTTGTACAATCTAATCAAGCGTTTGTCGGCACAGTGCGTGCGACAAAACTGTCGCAGTACAAAAATTTGCATTCTAAACGCCGCTTATCCATCGTGACACGTCCGTCCGGTGTCTATGTCCAACTAACAAGACGCCATATGGTGTTCACGGGCGAATGACTCAATACATTTTGTATGTAACTCTTTGTAACCGTTGGTGCGTGCGATTTATATGCGTTTGTATTATTGCTATTAGGTAATGTATAATACTATTAGATTTATTGCTTGAAGTACGGCTTGCCTTAATATGAGTTGCCGTTGCAACATGGCGGTTGATTCTAAATTTAAATTTTAATTACGATTATGAAATATTTTTTTACGCTATGGGTGTGTTTTTTCTATTTGCTTGGTGTAAGTGATTTTAAGTTTAACCAGCCAGTTAGATTTTTTGCTAGATACTGCCAGTAACATATGTCACAACGTTAGCGCTGTATGCCGTGAATACTGATGAGTCACGCAATGTCAACATTCTGTATTTTTTTTATAGTCACCCTGTTTTATTAACCGTTAATTGCCTGGTTATTGGTTTGTCTTGATGTTAGAAATATTTTATCGCTTTGAGTATTTGCACAAACAGTAATACTGACACGATGTTGTTAGTTAATAAATCTAAGCACGTAACGATGACTTTTAACACTTTTGTCAGTGCTAATTCTTTAACTAAACAAATAGTTTAAATGGCTATGAGAAATTCATGTGAAGTTTTGCGAAATACTTGACTCATTTTTAATGATTGTGCAATAAAATCTACTTGTACTGCAGGTAGCAACGATTTTCTATTCAAATTTAAATTTTTTTCATGACATGTTTAATTCAGTGACCGTTTAAAGAGTTTAAACATATTAACTGTTACAACCGTTACGTTTAAAACCACGTTGAAATAAGTCAAGAATTATAAGTTGCAACAACTGTAGTACCCCACGTCAGTCACAAAGGATTATTTTGCTCGGCCGCTCACAGCCAATCCGCAGTCACCCCTCCCTTATTGGTGAATTTAAAAAAGGAATTTCAATTTAATCCGCTCCCCTCGATTATAACTGACAGGCGGTGTTCGCCGAGTGTCTTTCCCGAACGGATTATTGAGTGTTCTCTTTTCAAATGTTTTGCTTTTAATTTTTAAATGTTTAGTATCTTTTCCGTTACATACTCTTTTTCTTGAGGCCTGGCTATTGCATATGAGTTATTTTCATTTCATCACTCTAGACCATATTAGTCATAGATATTAAAACTATAACATCTCGGCATAAATGAGATCACATTGTGATCCAACATCCGTCTGAAAATTATTCATAGTCAACTGACAAATTGTCTCTTAGCAAAGTAGAGTAGGTATAATTATAACTCATTATTATTCAATTGACTGGCAATTTATAATCTACAGGGATCAAACAAACCAACTTAATGTTATAATTTATTTAATTTTGAAATCATTTAACTTTATTTATTTTAAAAGAGCGTGTCTTTAACTTCGTTTTGGACGCATCGGATTATTTTACGGTAAAAGGACCACGTACAAAAAAAAACTATATAATTATCTCAATTAGATTACTCCTAACGTATGTTGTTATTAATTACATAAAATTATATAAATTTAATAAGTCCAATTTAAGTTTTCCTCAAACATTTCGTTTTTTTATTTGCTGATGGAGGCCTCTACATTGGCTAAAATTTATAGCCATGAGATTTTTATGTTTAGTAAATAAGTTAAGTAGTTACTATGAAAATCTTCTTATCAGTATCATATTCTTTTTTCTTGATGGAAATCACAAAATATCATCAAATCATGAATTGTGTAACTTTGTGTGTGACAATGTGTGTAAAATGTATAAAATGTGTGTAACAAACCAAACCTATTATGACATACAAAATAAAACCATTTAATGGTTTCTTAGGTTTACGCGAATATTAGACATTGAAATGAAACTACTTTTACGGATTTTATCGCGGTTTAATTTTTGAACGTCGGGAACTAAAATCAAAAATTAAACCGCGATAAAATCCGTAAAAGTAGTTTCATTTCAAAACCATTTAAAATGAAAAATAATTTAAAAAAGATTAAAGACAAAAAAGTGTTTATTTTAATTGTCAATTAGGTATTACTAGCAAGTAGCAGACTTACACAAAAACTAGTGGCGCAACGTGAAATACAGTGAGTCATACAAAGTAGTTTGCATGGGGATTCCACTATTATAGGGAGGGTGATTTTATCGGTATATTGTATAAGTAACGAACTATGAATATTAAAAAATAATTTCTTTATCAAGCAACAGAAATAGCAAAAATAAAAACTTAATTCAAGTTAGATTTAAACGACTTATACCTGAATACTTTAACAGAATAAACTCAAATGAGTTCTTAAATGTGTCTTTGTTTCTGCTTTATACCTCAGAGTAACAAAGACAAAGGATAACAAGGGGTTCAAAGCCAAATTGAAGAACGTTTAAGTATTTTATTATAAGACAGCAACAGCAAAGACTTTTGCTTAAACAATTTGAAGAAAGTTATATGTTTTTAAGGTCACGTTAAGCTTGACCTTATGCGATTTGCTGTTTAAAAAAAATGATTTTAAAACGTGCCGAACAAAGTAAAATCCGTCGAAAAAAGGGGAAAAAAACAGAATGTTCAAAATCATTTGTACATGCCCTCGCTTTCCGAGTCTTATTTACATTTTAATAAAAAAGAACAAATACTGTTTCCTACTAAATATAATATTAACGAAGCGCAACCCTGCCCCGGTAACTGGAATTTGTTTAAAACACCCCTACCAATGTTTCTCACGATATTCAGAACTCGATTGAAATGAGACAAGATTCTTTGTTCGTATTTGTTCTCGTTGACTTTACGTAATCATGCAAAATTTGGTAAATTAATATAAAATATATTCTTAATAAATTCAACACAGGGTCTGAAATAAATTATTATTTAACAAAGTTACGTAGCTATGGTAAAAGCCAAACCACTTTATTTTTTTTACGAACTATTATTTTTCATTTAAACTGAGATTACAAAAACAGTTCGTGAAAATATTTCTAGCAAATGCCTGAGCTTGGTATTGCTTTGAAAATTAAGTCATTGAGATTCCTAAATATTGGTAATTATATAACATTCCGACACGAGAAATGCCTCGTAATTACGAAATAGCATTGTTTGTTTGTTTTGTATTTATGGCACTGCTACAATAGTTAATTAACTTATTTTATGAGAATGAGAAAATTTAAAAGTTAAAAGTTATTTGTGTCTGCATTTTTTTTATTATAGGTTCAAAAACAAAATCTAATATTTTTTTATAAAAGATATCATTACTTTTTACTTGGACGTATCCATATGCTATATACTATTAAAAGAAAGAAAGGACTTAAAAAGGCTATTTGCTTCTATTTTTAGCTTTGGACTGTGTTAAGAAAAATGAATTAACGTAAGTTTTCTTCTTCTGGTATAATTTATAAGTGCGTGTTTTATTTAAGCAAAATAAAGGTAAAATAGAAGTATCAAAATGTTTTTGCGTCTGCCAGCAGATCTCAGATTATCCCTACTAAGAAATCGTGGTTTACTGTAAGTAAGGTTAGGTGATTACTATTCGAGTTTTGCATGACAACGATATCCCTTGGTAGCACACAGCCGTTACCCAAATGCGCAAGTCCGAGAGCGGCGCAGGCGCAAAGGTGCCTTTGTGGCGGCCATCTTTTATTGCCCCTTTTTTCGTCCGGGGCGAACAGAAATACCCATTCATAGAAGTCAGGTATAAAAATGTTTTTGTTTAAGTTTAGAATGCAACCGTTTGCTTGCTACATAGGATTAGAAGGGATCATAACACAAAGTTATAAGCAAAGAGGATTATTTCAAACGGAGGTCTTATTTAAATTGGATTATTGCTTTACAATTGAAGCTCAATCGTCCATACTATGTTTACCGACGAACGCTTTTTTTGCTTTCACAGCAAAGTTCGATCTGTCAATACGCTAAATATTGATTTTGCTTCATCTTAATTACGCGACTATTAATAAAAGACCATCTAAAAATTGTAGAGTTTGCAAATCAATCTGTCCGCAAAAAAAGGTGTGCAAATGTTTTAAATTGGCTGTGAAATGCATTTCCGTTTATCACCAGCTACGTTTAAGAACAAGTATTTTGTAAAGGTAATTACTCCAGACTCTGATGTAAGTAATTACTGAAGATACTGATTGTGCTTGACTGGGAGAATTCAACCGTTTTGCATATTAAAATGTTCGGGAGGCTTTGTCGCTAAGGGCTGTGGGCGATTATGCCACACCCATAGGAATTTTCTACAAATTGTAGAGCGAGGTAAAGATTTAGCTAAGTAAGTTAAAATCCGTATAATTGAAATTTATTTATATTCGTAATTCATTACTGATCTTTCATCTTATGAAAGAGAATTATGACGTCTATTAATACTCTCAATCCTTCTCATATTTCTCTTTATGGTAAGGGGCTTTTGTCTAGCATAATGATATTTAAAAGTTAGGATTATATTGGATAAATGTTATTAAAGTCAAATACTATTATACCTGTATGCTATCATAGCCGTATTACATTATGCTTATATGATTAATTAATTAATGATTTATCAAATTGAATACCATATTCTGTATATTATAATCTTTTGGAGAAATGGCGCAATTTTTTTCTTGTATGTTTCATTATTATTTACAGACTGAAGTCCACTAAAATAAAATATATTTGAGAATATAAAAGAAATTCTTTATAGTCAGAAAGAGGGATTATCGATATGTAGGTATATAAGTACTATCGCGAAACAGGTACCTAATACAACCGAAAATATTCAAAAAACTCCAACTATCTTGAAGATAAAAAAATATCTAACAGCAGTACTTGCATAAATAAGTATAAAATATTTTAGCTTCCTTGGAGACAATTATTAATTTTTAATACTTTAAAAAAAACGAACTACTTAGTTAATTATCAATAAAATTTTAATTTAATATTAATATTCTTGACGGTTTCTACCGTTGTGCAACTAACCAATTATTGACAACAGCATGAATCTATCAAATAGACTTGTCAAACGAGACATTTGTCATTATATTGGAACAAAGTTAAAAAAAAATCACAACATAATTTTTTCCTTCATGTCTACAACTCTACATTAACTCTGCAAAAAAAGCAAAATGTTTTTACTTAATTAAAGATATTAAATACGTACCATTGCACCGTAGCCGATGTCACCTTGCCTCAGGAACGAATGTTTATAAAAACTACATGACAGAAATTTTCGTCCGCACACTATTATGAAAGCTCTAAAATGAAAGCTCCCTCCAAGCTTGGTGTTGTGACAAAACTGTTTTAACATGCGAGCCCGACGACAGCGCCACCTAGTATCGAATAGAAGAACTAAACTTCGGTGTAATTGTCAAGGGTCCTAATAGAATTAAATAGAATTGAAATCCTATAAGATTTTAGTGAAAATGTGTACTTTTATGTGAAAAATGTCACTACTAATATAAAAAGCAAGTACAAAGCCTTAGGAAAACGACACTTGACATTTAGACGCAACTAGCAAATAAAGCACTTACCTTTATCCGCAGTGCAGGATGCGTGACGAGGACATCTTCTAAAATCTAAACGAAAATGCTCGCCTTCACTTCCCTACACTAAATAACACCCTAGCTACTCGAATATCAATAGGAAAACCTATAATTCTCACTTATTTTCTTACAGGGATTTTTTATAACGAGAGCCGCACTGATGCGGATTCTAATGAGAATTTCCCTAGCGAGTGACACCAGCGGCATCTACGGGAAATTATCGAACTATTTGTACGCGGTTGTCAAGCGTCGGAATTTAGTTCTGGTTTTTATTGTAGATGGCGCCAGTGTGGCGTGTTTAGGAAAGCGTTTTCTGTGTTGGAACTTTGAAGCTTCTAATGTTTTCGGCCAGATGTCGCAATTCTAAATTTTGTGAGGTTGAATTTCTACTTTGTTTTGTTCAAACGTTTCAAGAGTAGGAGTCGTTTAATGTAAGAGTTTTTAATCTCTAAATGTTTCAATTTATTTGTTTTTTAAATTAAATATTTTAATTTATAATTAAATTAAAAATATCGAAAACCATGACCATCTTTCTATCGGCCAGTGAAATGAAATGAGAAGCTATTATTATTTTAAGAAAAACTATTTGTAACTAATGTTTTTTTCTGTCTTTTATAAAAAAAATATTACTTTTCCTAACATTTGCGAAGTTGCACAAATAGTTTTGTCCTTAGGTATGTTACCTCCTTGTTCTAACGTCATGAATTAATGATTGATGAACTTCGCGATTGTATTCTTTCTCCTTAACATTTTCCGACTCTATTTGAAATGGATTTGTTGGTGTCTCACGTTTTAGTTTGGATTTGAAATTAATATAATATATGTAGTTTTGTAGAGTGCGTTTGGAGAATATAAATTATTTTTATTAAATACCCTAGCAGTTACTACTAGACTACCGGGTGGCTTTTTTTAAGGAGTATTTTGAAACATGACAATAATGAGACATGTAATTTAAATCAATTTTCAGAATGCAAGTGACTGATTATTTTAAATAAGAGTACAACAGGGGTTGTTTGCTTAGGTCTTACTCTCATATGAGAAAGCGAAATGAGTTTTGAGCTTTTTCATTATTTAATGAAACTCTTTAGAGTCGTATTATTTTCCATACAGCCTTCCTATGTCATGGGATTGTGCGGTCCTACTAAGATTGAATAAAGTAACCTCTCTAGGATTTAAAGAGTTCGGCAAATAAACATTTTAGGAAAAATACTTTTTATTTGATAAAGTATAATTACTCCATTAATTTTTAAGGCATTGTCTTTTTTGTATTCAGTCAAAATAGAAAGTACTAAATAAAAAAACATAATCACCTTCTTATAATTTCTCTTCTTAATGCATTTATTAATTCAACATCAGACATCAACATAAGAGGCTCCAAGCATAACTCACAACTAACGCATAACCTTATCATTTCTGTCAAAACAGTGTCGCGTCCATCGCAATATGAAATATGATTCGCAACATCGACACACGTAACCCAAGGTGTACACTTCCATGCCCACTTGTGGGACAGCAGAACATTAATAATATTACCGAGTAACGTGACACGACACGACTGATACACATCTATATACTGGTGTCTTTAAAATTATTTGAGAATTACTGGGAGGTTACGTCATTTTAAAGTTGGTAGAGTTGTTTTGTTCAATTAGTTGATGTTTTAGCTTCTTTATTTCTTTGATGGAATTTGTCTTGTAAGTTTACAATTTTGGTCTGATTGCAGTCTCAAAGGTCTTCTCAAAACAGA
>NW_020800053.1:0-29930 GCF_003590095.1 Trichoplusia ni
CGGCCCTTGTACAACTTCAAAAGCCCTGGAATTGCTATGGCCATGTACAACACCGACGAGTCCATTCGCGCGTTCGCTCACTCCAGTTTCCAGGTTCGTATTACTTAATTTCATTACTTTTATTAACTTGCATGTGTTTTTGAATTTGGTAATAAGCGAAAATACACGGATCAGGGTTTTAGCATTTTCATCATCAATCCTGCTTACTATATATGTATACTATGGAAGCAATAAAGTATTGAGTATCGCTTCTTCATCTTGCCATGAAGGAGAGCCTGCTATTTTTACAACAATAATAATAAAATAACAGTTCATTTCGAGCAGTTTTTTATTGATCCGCTTAACCCGGACCCAAAGAGGCTTATCATAGTTTTTGACGCGTGTATTTTATAACGATATCGCTCTGTTTATAAAACAATAACTTTAATTTAAGAAAAATATATTTGTAAACGATATGACGCACGAGCTGATGAGTTTAATTGTTCGGTCGCCGCGACCTTGCTTCAATGAATCTCATTGCGAACATATCGGACCTGTTTAGATATATGCATTTCAGTCATAAATATGCATGTTCATTAAATGTGTGTATTGTATTTAATCAGGTGGCATTGCAGAAGAAATGGCCTTTATATTTGTCTACTAAGAACACAATTTTGAAGCGTTATGATGGTCGTTTCAAGGATATTTTCGAAGAAATTTATCAGAGGTAAGAATAAATATAATTTAAAGTTTAATTCCGTTGAACTCATAATACGTATATCATAATTAATGTGATCCTATCTTAAAAATTGTATTTGTTTTTGTCATTAGTGATTATAAGAAGCAATTCGAAGATGCAAAGATATGGTATGAGCACCGGTTGATCGACGACATGGTTGCGCAGGCCATCAAGGGCTCGGGCGGGTTCGTGTGGGCGTGTAAGAACTACGATGGTGACGTCCAGTCGGACGTGGTAGCACAGGTTTGTAAAAAAATATTTTCATTAATCATTATGACTGTCAATCTAAGCGTCGTAATTTTCGTACCGAATGTTAACGTTTTATAGACTATCTGCGAGCAACTACTGTTGATAAGCGATGCGCACACCCACGAATGGCCAAATTCATTATGTTATAGCTGGTTATACTCATAGCTGCGATTTTTGAATAATTGTTTCACGAAATTCGAAATGGTTACAAAATTAATAAATAAGTGGAGCAGTGTTAGCGAGGCCTAATGAAATAGTTTTCCGATGAAAAATATATATGAAAAGAACTATAAAGCAATTGACCTATATACCTTGTATACAGATAACGAGTACAATAAAACTAATAAACATTATGTGTGTTTGACCCGTTTGTCTGTTCCCGATAAACGTGAATTCATTTGCGAACGATAGCTTTGCTCTAAATAATCATAGAGAATTTGTTGTCATTGTATGTTATTTATTAGAATTGTTAAAAACTTTTATATATTGATAAGATAATAATTGCAGTATATGTTAGTTGTTTGTAGGTCTATCGGTTTATTACCTAAAAATAAAAGTTCGTAAATGATAATTTATCAATTTTGAACTAAGCAGCTATTAAGAACAGATATGGCTGATGGTTGTGGGCGCGTCGCATAGCTAACTCGGCTTATCGGCAAGCCATGCCACTGCATTGATAATGTTGCTAAATCAGTTTTTGTCAGAAGCAGAGATATTATTTTTAAATTTAACAACTTATACATATAGTCGGCGCAATATCTCATAGGCGCATTTTGGAACTTTATTATACGATTCTTCTTTACATAAAACTCAGTTGCTTCACAAAAAGCTTTCGAAACTTTTAACTTGTAAAAAGCATTCAGAAGAACGTCGTCTAATATGTCGATCGCTTCGAAATAGGTTGTTTAATAACACTATGTTATCCAGGGCTACGGTTCGTTGGGCATGATGACATCAGTTCTGATGTGTCCGGACGGTCGCACGGTGGAGTCCGAGGCTGCTCACGGCACGGTGACCCGCCACTACCGCATGCACCAGCAGGGCAAGCCCACCTCCACCAACCCTGTGGCCTCTATCTACGCCTGGACCAGGGGCCTCATACACCGTGCCAAGCTCGATGACACTCCTGAACTCGAGAAGTTCGCACTGGCACTTGAAGATGTAAGAATTTTTTTTATAACTTTGAAATGGAATGGAATGAAATCATTTATTCTGCAAATAGGATATTTTATCACTTTTACATGTCTTTTTTGAGAACGTTGAAATAGAAAGTGGAGTCGTTGAAATTATAGACAATTGATTAAATATTGAAAAGAGAACACCGCAATATTTAGGTTATGTTTAGCGTCGGAGACGCCAACCTACGTAGCTTGGACAAAGCCAAGGACAAATAATTATTATTTTATATAACGAATCGTACTTTATTTGATTAGGTACTTAAAAACAGGTTCAAATCTTGTTCATATCTTGGTGTGTTTTTTGTAGTAATACTTGTTAATAATAAACACGACGAAATAATAATAATAAAAAAAAAACAATTAACATTACCAAATCAATTATACCACTGAAATAAATCAGTCGTTTATTTTGTTTATATGTAACTATAGAGACACCAAGTAACATATCGATTCTCTATATAATAAGATTCTTTGTTAAACGATGTAGTCTTTTTGGTTGCGGCAAATAATATAAAAAGTTAAAATAAACTATTCAGTTTGAATGAGTGATATTGTCCATTATGTTCTTTGAATGTGATTATATAAGAAAAAGAAATTCACCTTCAAAACGATTCGTAAATATTATGATAGTAGATAAGATTTTTGCCAACTCAAATAATCTAAGATCTCTAAGAAAACATGCTTATCAAATAGAATGCAGTAAGTAAATCAGTTTCGAGGCTCCACCCTTTCTAATAATATGATAACTGCAGTTGTATGCACGTCATAAATAGGCTAATTAATATTATCGAAGTAGGTAATTTCTGGCTCTTAAATCTAATTTAGATAAGGTTGATAAAGTCTATTGATAAAAAAAGCCATCGAGTTTTCGATTTTGTTAAGTAAGTCACGTAGCCTCCAAAATCGTCGGGCTCGTTAATGCCAGTCGCTCGGTCCCGGGTGAAGCCGTATAACAAGTAGATCTTGTTTTTGAACTGGGTCGATGACTCCTGATGTACGACTCCTGCCTTTATAATTATGTTAAAGCTTCGATATTTCATGTGTCGAGAGTTGATCACAGCAACTTTTGTATTGTTTAAAATATTATACCCGCACATGAACAGTGAAGTATTTAGTTTTTGCCATTAAGATTTGTCATTAAGATATTCTAAATCTAGTAAATTAACTAGATTTTTTTGCTGATCTGCAAATAATTTATGGTACAATTTGTGTTGACGATACGTTTCATCGTCTGCATAATAAGTATTTAATTGCAAAAAAACTTCTTTAAATAAGCAAGTAATCGAATAGATATCGAATTATATATTTAAAGCAGACCTGTAAAGAATTGACTGACTTTTAGAACAAGTTACCAATTATTTATTCTTATTTGGGAAATAATTTTTTAGGTTGATTATCCTTGAGTTTCGTTAACACGTTTTTTTTTATTACAGGCTTGTGTTGAATGCATCGATAGCGGTAAAATGACGAAAGACTTGTGATTGTATCCACGGACTGAAGAATACTAAAGAAGGCATGTACTTACATACCGAAGACTTCCTCCTAGCTATTGCTGACCAACTCGAGCGCAAGTTGTCTTCCAAGTAAACGTATTTAAGTATCAATCAGTGGTGAAACGACCTTGAGTCTTTGTCTTAACGTTTCTATTATTACTGATCAATGAAGATCTAGACTAGATAGGAAATTTATACCTTTCAGTTGATCTACATATATTTTTAAGTAATCCAATTTTATCGTACATTGCAAAGTGTTTTGAATCTGAACAAATGTGGGACAGTTATGCAATTTTGTTTTTAATAAATATATGGAAAGAGTAATTAACAAATATGTGAGTGAAAACAAGATTAAGATTGATTGTTTTTATAACGTAAAACAGCGGTTTTAATGTAGGTAATTAACAGAAGTATTTCAGAGTTAAAATGTGGTGCTGGTTGTTCATGGAGGTTTTTAAGGACATTTAGATGTAAAATTAGGTATTTTGGATTTATTTGCATTTTCAATTGTTTTGTTGAAATTGGATCGATCGGATGGCCGAGTCATGCATGCAATGTTCCTATTAACAAACAATAATGAATACAGACCTGATTTTGAGAAATATAATGAGCGCACAAGTATTAGATATGATTAAGAATTTGTATTTTTTATTAATAGGTGCATTCATGTGAAACAGTGAGACTGATAAACGGCCATAATGGGAATTGCGTATTAAATTTTAATAATACTCTTTTAATAAAGTAGCAGCCTTTTGTTAGAAGGATCACCATTAATTTGCGATGTCAATAATGGTACCAACAAGGAGTTAACATTGTATGAAGTTTTATTATCCCAGTAAATATATTTGTAGACATTATACATTTGTTAAGGTAACTTTATATATGTGAATATTTTTGTAACTGCATGAGATTTATGGAGAGATATATGTATACGCTTAAGCTCATCACAATCAAAATCAATATGTATTTTATTAATAAAATCATTTATTTCAAACTGCTTTTTTATTGAATGCTTTTGCCTAACTTACTTAAGTAAAAAAAGAATGTTGTGTACTGGAAATTGGAATGACTTAAAAACTTGCCAAAAATACATTCCTTTGTTAAACATTTTGACAACAATTAGATCATATTAGATTTATTTGTAATTCTTATCTAGGATATTAATCTCAGATCATTATCTTTCACAACATTGTATTTGACAAGCTTTACATATTTTTTTAACAGTTTTCTCCAGTAACATTTGACATCTTTGTCAGTGAGATGTTCCCAAATATGTTGGTAGCCTCTATCCGCGATTTCTTTAGCTATCGCGTCATTATTCTTAAAAAAGATAATTAAATCCTTTATCTCTTCTTGCGTGGCTTTTGTGCTGATAGGAATGTAATGTACCCATGGTTTCAATGATGGGTAGAAGAATTCAAGCCATTGATCACCAACATGGAATACTAATGATTTGCATAGAAACAAATGCTTAAATCTAAAGCTAGCAGCTACTCCTCTATAGTTGAAAAGGTATTTGTACTTGCAATGGTCTTCAAATGATACCTCAGAAGCTGCTGGTGCATATAGAGTATCCTAAAAACAAAAGACATAATTATGTATTCACAGCTACCACACAACATATTGACTGGGAATAAGTAAACATACCAGATCAGACTTCCAGGCCTGATTCTTTGTGTACTGAGCGTCAACAAGATCAGGTTCAGATCTAGAGAGCAAGATTAAAGCATCCCGTTCTTCACTTGTCCTCGACCCTCTAAAGAATCCCTTATTCTCTTTCTCTCCCCAAGGCCATCTGTAAATGAAATCTATTTAATATCTGCTAATGATATTAATTAAAGGAATCAAGATAAGTAATTGACACTGACTTTTCAGAAGATTCTGTAATTGAGATTCTGTGTATATCCCATCGGCCAATGCCAGTAGGGGTATAATGAGATAGCTGGGCCTCCTTCCCAGAAACTCCAGGCAGGATACATGATATCATAATAATCTTTAGTCTGTAACATATTTTTGAAAGATTAGTAATTATTTTAAGCTTTAAATATTCATTACTTATTTGTTAGTAATAATCAAAATTATTATTGTGATTGATTCGACAAACCTTACTAAAAGAAAATACTGGTGCTTTAGGATGCCCCCAAGCTTGGTTTACTTGAGGCCAGTCTCTTGTATTCAGTGCTATTTCTAAATTTGGCATTTTCGATGCCAGTGCTGTCAAGTAATGTTCAACTCCAGCACATCTTGCTGGGAAAATGACATTCTTTCTCCCTGTACAGTTTGCCATTAATTATCTGAAAGAAACAAGCAATGATTTCAGACCACAGTGTAATGATGTAAAAGCATTAGATGGAGAATGAGAGCAGAACAGTTGTATTTCATTTTCATAAAATTATACCATTGTTACCTGATACTTTGTTGCCTTTGCGCGAGCAGTGTTAAATAGTTCTTTAGTTATACCAGTGGCAAATGGGGCCAAGTCTTGGTCAATTACTGACTTATGACAGCTACAATTAGCGCTTTTACAGGGCACATACTGTTGTGCAGCTAAATTAATACTTTCTTTGATTTTGATGACACTTCGTTTGCTTCTGAAAATGAAATAAGTCATTTGTATAAATGAAAAATTAGCAAACTAAGAATCATATTAATATAGAATACGTCTCGTTTAATACAGAAATTGATAAGTAAAAGATGATGTGAAAAATAACGGTAACCTTTACTGTATTTGTTGTGTTTTTTGAGAGCAAACTTCTTCATCTTTGTTACAAGAGTCTTTGTTTGAGTCAGAAGTTACTGAAACGACTATACACACTAGTGTAAACAAGTACCTATTCATATTCACTAAATCTAATGAGATACGTGTAATGGTAAATAATATTATTAATACTTAAACATCAGTTTTATCAAAGTACTGACATAACCTTAAACAGTAAACAAAACAAAATTCAAACAGTGGTGAGTGGTTGACAGTCTTGACAGCTGACAGCATATTTGTTATCTGTGTACAAGTCTCATACAAGCATACAAGTCTAGATTTTAGTGAGGAGCATTCTTTTTTCCGGTTTTCAAGTTTGATATAATCGTTATACAGTTGACCGGGACATAATAATACTTAAACAGGGGATTAAAGCAATTTAATCTATAAATTGCGTTGTTTGTCAGGGAAATGCCCACTTGCTAAAAACCGACGAGTGATTGATGGCAGACTTTCATTTAATGTTATTCAGAATTCTGGGATTCCCCGGATGCAGTTAATGATCAGTGCAAATTGGTTCGGCTCTCTGGTTTAAAATTATTGCACTGAACCACGACCTGATCATACTTAGCTGTGTGGTACTCATGCATTTAGTTAAATGTTTATAAGTCGCAATGTTGTTGTCAAATATAACAATTAATAATTAAAAAAAAAACAAGTAAATCATATCAGACAAAAACACAGTGTGGGGTGTGGATTGAATTTATTAATTAGTACAGACATAAAGACAGAGTAACAAATGCTTAAATCCATTTTAATTAGTAAAAAAATAATAATTAAGAAAACCTTCTCAGAACTTGGAATTGAATGCAAAATAGAAATTGCAAAGTAAATGAAGTTTAAGACAGGAATAGAATGGAAATATGTAAATAGAATATAATTTTATGAGATCTTAATAATTAAGGATTTACATGACTTACTACAATAACATTGAACAGGTCTACGAGTATCTAATTATAATAATTGATGGTATAATAATTTTAAACACAAAGATCGAACTACATACTAAAATCAGGTTACATATGATTTGAAGACTGATTCATGTTCCTGAACATATGCCAAGCTGATTTTGATCGAAAACCTAAATCCTACTATACATTTTTGAAGGATAGTCGTGATTGCGGCTTGGCTTGGTGACAGCTCAGTTCTACTTATCAGTCCGAATCAAATATTTAGTTGAACTCCCTGTCAGGGAATACGGCTGGCGCGACTAGGGTCCAAACGTATAGACCGACGCACAGCCACGACGATGTGATCTTAATCCACATTGATGCGACGTTCTCCTTCGAAAGCTGCGAGCTCGGGCTGTAAAGGAAGTATCAGTGTTTAACAGTAGCTAGGTTAAAGGGAGTGAAACTAGCTATAAAGAGTGTATTTTTGTAAGAGTTAAGTAGTAACTGCACGGTTGAGGTCACCACCAGCATTTTTGTGATTCACGAATGCTTGTCTGGGTGCCTTTGTGCATGTGACTAGAATTTTTGTGAACCCTCTCGCGACACAAGGATTAAATTCCTTAGAGTGGCAGACGTTTATTTAAATAAATAATGATATACTTACTTGTACCAATTTGTGAGTGTCATCATGATGTAAAGCGTAGCAAGCGCAAACACGACGTGGAAGAACGTCCAGGAGTAGGCGACGCCGTCACCCTCGTTGTCGAACACCTTGGCCTCCTCGCCGCGGCCCGCCTCGCCGCCGTCAGCGCCCTCTATGGAATCATACCCTGTGCTCAGTGAGCATACCGACATGCAACATTAAAAATGTTACCACAATATACCACGAATGCAAAGCGTTCATTTGGAAAATAACAACAAGCGACTGAGAAAAATTATGAAGTAAATCTACTGATACTAGAAAAATAATCACTGTGGCCGTAGGTGTGAGGAAAGCAATTTTCATGGACGTATTTAATAGTGAGCTTTACTAACAAATATTAAAAAAAACTATTGCACATTACATCTAGTATTTAGGAAAAGAACTATGAAAAATGAGAAAATAACTAACAAAACTTGTGTAACCAATGTTAATGCAACTATTAAACCTGGCTTCAGCGAAATTGGACTAGGCTTGATTTGGGGTTCTTTGGGAGCTAGACCACAGGAAAGCAAAAAGAAAAGTAAATGACACAAAATAAATATAACAATTTGACTTCAAATAAATGACGTATGCAAATGACTCAATGTTAATAATGAAAGCAAGGTACACAGCTACGGAATGAATAATTTTTGGTATGTTATTGTGATTCCAAAGTATAGTTGGCATGTAAGTAACGCTTATGATACAAGGCCAAGTGCACATTGTGACGTTACCTTCGTTAGCAATGAGCCCTCCTTGCCCTTACACCGCGCCGCCGCCGCGCGTTATGTCCGCAAGGAATGCACAGTATGCGTTAGTGTTTCATAAAAAGTAAAAATAAAACTGTGATAGATATCTTGTGTGTTGAATACACATAGAATTCAATGTTAAATGTATTTTAGGTTTTATTGAATGTGTGTTTAAAATTAAACAGTGAATCGTTTTTGCGTGTAAACATAAGGAAAAAATAAATCCATCGAAAATTCATGGGAAGCAAATCTTTTAAGAAAAACAAATCAATTTGCATGACATAAGGTTGGAAGTCATAAACATGCAAAATTGTGGTCTGAATAGAATAGCAATATGCGACGAAAAGTTAGAATAAAATTATTCTAGCAGTAAGAGGACGCACTGTTAACGATATTGGACATTAAAAACACATTCTTGGCCAGATATAAAAATGCAGTAAGCAGAAAAAAGAAACTTATATTCTTACCATAAGTTTTATTTTTCCTTGATGGTTAACTTGTTGATATATTATGATAAAGGGGTATGATATTAGTCAAGTAAATAGGTATAAAAAGTATATTCACCTCCGTTTCCGTCCTTGGCGAGGATATGGTCCGACATGGTAATCTTGGAGGAGGAGGAGGCAGTTCTGATGCTGGAGTACAACACGCTGCACACCCAAATGACCAGCCCGATGATCGACTGCTTGTCGAAGGACGACTGTTGGGACATTTGCGTAGAAATATTGGTGACCTTGAATATTATGGTTATCGTTTTCTAGCTTGGTGTTGTATCCATCAAAAGGTAATGGGTGCTTTAGTAAAAAGAGGTACATTCAAAATAGGTTGCAAATATACATGGTATTAGTACTACATATTAAAAGCTGTTATATGACTGGGTATAAGAATAAAGTAATTATAAGAGGTGTATAAATAAAATATATCGTGTATTAAGAATATGTAAAAAAAAATTGTTAGGTAACAATACCTAACAATTATTTTTTAATGATTGAAAAAGACAACAGAGACATCCTTATTTACAACAGAGACATACTTATTACTTTTAATAAAATTTCTCCCTTTACATACCCAATATGTATCCTCTTTGGTTTCCTGGTGTAGCATATAAGAGTAATTGTATTTAACAAATAGTGATACATACACATATGGTATATAATATACAATCATTAATAAAATACGTAATATTTCATAACATGACTGTTACATATTATTTTATAAGCATAATACAAAAACGCATACTTTAATATGTTATATGTGTAACTTATAAGACAGTTCAAAAACAGGTCGATATATTAAAATCACATCCAGCACTTTAAAAATGAGACCTATCGGAAAGAGGTTTTAAAGCTACAAACCTCATTAGATCCACCGGTGATGCCGTTACAGGCTTTGTCCGCGTTGGACAGTGCGGACCACGTCAGGTACATGACGTACAGTGAGACCACAGCTGACTGCAGCAGGCCCGAGCGCGGCTGGTGCTCCTGTACCGACGGCAGTATGGATATGCCGCTAGCAAGCACCACCAGGATCAAGTTGAACGAAATGAAGAATTTGGATAGGTCACATCCACTTGACTGTAAAATGAAATAATATTGGCAATTAGTAAATTATCTGAGTGTGTAGAATTTATAATTTCTTTTTACCTGCATGAATATAGACTAAACCGTAAAAAAGACCATTATTTTTTAATCAGGTATTTCAATGACGTCAAATTATATTTTAACTCAAAAATCAGTTTAAGTATGTATGTAGTAGTTAGAGAAACTTACTTTAGTATAGTACACATATAGAAGAACAACGCCAGTGATAGCTAGGGCATAGCACGTTAACATAGCTAACAGGAGCGCCGCGTACCACGTGCGCGACTGCGACTCTTCATAATTAGCTGAAACATATCACAATCACTTAATATGCAATATTTCTTCTTCACAATAGTCATTGTAATTAAATAAGTTTGCAAGTAGCAGGATGCCATCAACAATGATAATTAAAATAGAATAATTATTTCCAATATGTAATGATAATATAATAGACAATACTCAGGTGTAATCAGAACTAATGAACATAACTTATTGCGGCTTGAGGACATGTGCCAGTATCAAAGGTAAAAAAAACCCAGTGATACTTACAAACCCATCGTTCAGCCCAGGAATGGGCAAAGTCAATAATTAATATGAGCTGTATAACTATGAAACCGAAGCCTCCAATCATGCCAAACACCATCCATGTTGATGCAAATTGTCCTTCAGGGATAAAGAAAGCGCCAATTATACCGCCGATTACTAATAGATACTTGATGCCCCAGAAGCTGAAAAAAAACAAAGCATTCATTTAAAACATGTACTGAACATAATATGTAGATGTAAATAGCCTTATCAGTCATATAAGTACTGTCTGATAAAATTACAACAAACATGTTTGTCTATATTTGTTAATATTATATTATTTACCCATTTTGTATGCCAGCTCGAGGATCCTTCGAAGACTTGACGCCGATTGTTATGAGAGCCATCAAAACAAAGAAGAGACATGCTGCAAAACATATTCTGAAAAAAAAAAAACCATGTAGTATTAGTCACACAATTATAAACTGTTGACATATATAATTGGGAAAACCCTAGAATGGGTGCTTTTTTTTTTACGAGGCTTCAGTACACTTAAGGTGACTATGCCAGCCCCATGGGTGCTTTCATTTTAATTACTTCATTTATACATAGTTAGAATAGGTACTTCTAGTTACTAATAGCAAAACAATATTAAATAGTACTTGTGGGTGAAATTAAGTCAGCTTAGTCATTCAATCCATCCATGAAAACTCATGTGGATTCAGTTATTCATATTTCTGCCCAAGGACATAACATATTTATAGAAACTAAGCAATCAATATTTATTAAAGGTCAGACCAGCCAAGTTACAAGTAAGATCAGAAGATTCAGTAATTTTTACCATAATTGAAAGTATAATCAAATTGTTTACTACTACAAAACATATGAGTCATAGTCAAAATATAAGATTAAATACTGATATGTTAAACAGTTTTGAATCTTCATGAAGACTCCGTCATGAAGCAACAAATACTGATTTAGCTACATCTTAAAGTTAAGTTTAATATTGACAAGATAAAGAGGGAAACTTACCGATAAACAGCTAGGTAGCCAACAGCCTGATCACAGTCCACTTTTAAGTCCCCAGGTATATAATGTGTTGAGTTTTTGCAAAATGGTACCTGTTGAAGTCAAATAGTCACATACAGTAATTTTTTAATGAGATTTTTGGTCCTTGTTGGTCTTCATTCATAATAATAAATACATCTTAAGATTAGCTGTTGTCTATTATTTTAAGCTTACCTTTTTCATTTCATCATGTAGTCCAGGAGCTAGTGTGACACAAGCCGCTATCATCACGAGTAGCAGCATGACAGCATACATGAGCCGTGTTGAGGTGGAATTGGCACATGATGGGCATGCTGAACAGCACAGCGAGCATGCCGCGCTCCCGCAGCAGCACGCCAGCTACCGCGCAAAACAACACGGTTTACAAGTTAACATGGTGAAAGTTCTTTGTTTTGAAATTAAGCATATTAAACATCACTACATAACTGTTATATAAATTGTCAGGTGTTATGAGATTGGTTCAATATTCTTCGTAGTCGTCGTACAACAATTATGACTAATGCGTGAAGATAGACACTCAATCACATCAACATACTTTTTAAAGTAGGGTAGACTAATTTATTTAAAAACTGAAATTAATGCAAATGCCTAATCTTAGTTACTATGGGTCTCTTAATTATAAGCAACATGAATACAAGTGAATGAACTAATTAGTGTTGAGAGGCAGCAAGAAAATCGTAATAAAAACATAACTTACCTGAGCTGCTGAACAAAGACCTAGTACTGCACCCATACTTGAGCACCAAATAGACTAATCAATAATGTATTACGTTCCAGACACAATTTTACACGAGTTTTATTTTCCGTAAGGGTTAATCATAAAATCAATAGTTCCTTATTTTAGAGATTACTTGATTGAAACTACCATTATTCACATCAAAGCGATTTGACTCGACTCAACCACAATGTCATAAACATAAATAAATATGTCAAAGTCACTATTGTATTGTCAGCCCAATCGCATTTTCTTGAATGGCAATAATATTTATCGATCCTGGTCTTTAGTGTTGGCTAAAACGAGCTTTTCCGAAAAATCAATTCAGACTGGATTGTTACGGTTCAATAAGATTCGAGTGTACATTATTAGAAATTTCTCAATTCAATCGTAATTAGGGCTTGTTTCATGAGGCCCAGAATAGAGAATTGTGGAAGGTGTTGGGGAATCCTTGGCCCAGCAGTTGGACAGTGGGTGAAAAAAATCGTGCTTAAATAAATAATCTGGCTTTATATTTAATAGTAGTAAGTTTAAAAAAAAAATACACAGAATGTATTGTATACTGCTGTTTTTCTACTTTTATTATAAACGCTTTAAAAATATTCTATACTGTAAGGGATATTATCAAACCAAACCAGTTTCATTTGTTAGAATAGAAAATCTGATTAACATGCTACGAAGTAAAATGAAGTCGTATGTTTTTATTTACTGAAGATTTTTTATGTACAATCAACAAAATTATGTACTGTATGTAGGTACACTATGGAGACCGCGTCATTTTAATTTATAATATATATCTTATGTACCAAAAAAAAGAAGATATAAGCCTTCGGGAATATTTGCGCACCTCCATAGAATACACTTTCCTTCGCGATGTCTGGTGTAGAGATTTTCCAAATTGTTACCTTATAAATTATGGATGATTTAAAAGTATAAAAATATATACATACGCCAGTATAAAATTTTTATTTTATTTTTACATAGTTTTTTTGCTATCTTTGCATGACGCTTGATTTCCGACCGTTTTATGTACGTATTCTCTTGGGTTAAACTTCAAAGAAACCATTCGAATCCGGTCAATGAACTGGATTTTAAACACGACGACTCTGTCTTCTATCTCCCAACAGAGGGCGCTTATAAAATGTTGGCTTTCAACTCGTTTGTATTCGTGTTCAAATAACTAACGGTAGTCATTCCTTACTGGGGATTGGTAGGATCAGAAAAATAATGCCACTGTGATTCTAATAATTGAAATATATTTTTTCAAGACACACAAAATTCATACTAAACTTATTGAGGTATAATATTCAGGCAAATAGTCTACTTGAAGTAGCACATAATAAAATAATAACATTTTTTCATATATATTTCATTAAACTGTATAACATCCATTTTGTTGAGTAGGAAGGTATGTATATAGGTAGGTACAATACTTCACAGTCAAATTTAGTTCGCTATGAAATGCATTATTATACATTATAGATAGAGAGCTCAAAGTGCGTTATAATAAGGCTGTTCAGTTTTGTGATGTACATATTTAATTTACCAATTATTTTTTATTCAAATTCACATTTAATGAATATTTTTAACACATTAACAAAACGCTTCCTTAAATTGTAATATCTATCATCATAAAATCAATTTGGAACACATTCTGGACCTCCATATTAGATACGATATAAAATAACTTTATCTAATCTACGACGTTCTCAGTAAAATATAACATACTCTGCTCACATTCAACATCATAGTTATAAATAATAATTTAGAAAATAATAAATAAAATTATTAATATCACAGTAGAGTAACTGCCAGCTAGTTTCTACTAATTCGTTGATGATTTGAAAAGAAACTATAGAAACCAAGTTGTAGGCACAGGCAGTCAAAGTAAGTTGAACACGTCGGAATACTAGAAACTGTAGCTGACTGCTGACAGTGTCGGTAAAAACTGCTGTGATATTGACAACTAAATATGAAAATATATCTATCGAGAGATAATCAACACCTTTGATCATTTTGCAGCCTTAAAACTACTGGTAACCATTAATAACGACGCATCGATGCATCCCCCGGCTCTTAACAACAAACTAGACGTAAGTCTACACCATTTCTGGACCTTTACATGTAAGTAATATTGATATACATTTGATACATACTGGCTTAACAATTGTGTAAGTTACTTAGGTAGAGCGTGATAACGCAGTGTGTCAGACATGACGCGCACCGCTCGTGTTCATGTACAGGGCGTTCAACTACGTTTGTTGCAAATTGGAATGTACCAATTAGTGATAAACTAACACAAACTCTGCTTAACATCAGACCAAGTGATTAATATAATTTGTAACTGTTAAAACTACTCCGTTATTGTTGAGCCACAAGATGCTTTAAAACTTTGAGAATCACTCTGGTGTCACACGAAACATGCAGAAGTAAATTAAAGCTAGCATTTTACTGTTACAAAAATATTAATCACTTATCGGAAATTCTGTTAAACAGATATTTAGAAAGACTGAAATTAGTATTGTTTGGAAAATTCAAAGGATCACAAAATGGATAAAGTGCATGGAGCACTTATTTTTCGAGACTACCAAAACGTAACATATCTTTGAAATGCGCCAATAACAATAAGTACTTGCTTAGCGTGTAACTAGACATCAGGAATGGCGTCAATTCATAAGGTTATTAACTTTACAGTCAAAAGATACAATATTTGCAAGTATTGTATGTTGCAACATTACAGCATGAGTTATTTAAAAATACCGTTATAAACCTGTTTTGTTAAAACCGTGTACTTAAGTATATCTAACATATTTTTATATTTCATCTCAAAGCTTGGTTTGATACTTGTTTAGCTTCAACCTGTGGTTGTTTCATCGTTTCTGTGCACATCATTTTGTAGAAACGCATAGTGACAGTAATACACGATTACACAGTCAATATATAAACATTACCCTCTTTAATAGGCATTTCTCCAGTGTTCGCGTTAGCACATAGTTATGTAAATTCTACAATGATCTTATGCGTATTCACATTGTTCACTATCTATACGTGTGCTGTTTTACTGAACTTTCAGTTTTGTTTCTAGTACATTGTCCGACAAAAAAATCAGCTGTTTCATCGTTAACCTTTTAAAAATCACGTTTGGATCAGCTTTTATTAAGATCGAGACTTTTAAAGATGCAGTATTTTATGCAAATCCTATTTACATATGTAGCAGATGTTCTCTTTTTGCAAGATTTTTTAATTCACGATAAATATTGTCGGACACGTTAGAAAGATATTATATTCCATGCAAAATGTTCTTAACACGGTACCTACTTATAGACAGGAGACATATTTTCATAAACTATAATTGCCCACATAATAATAAAATCAACTTCATTGGAATAGCAAAATACATATAATGGGTAGGTATTACACATTTATATTAAATAAGTAATAGACAATAATAAAAACATACGCAATTAGGTGTAAACAATTTACAATATCAATGTATGATAAACAATAGTGACGTAAATCTATAATATACTATATATGTTAATATGTGTAGAGAAAAATATATGCTAGTTACATAGGTACCTATAAACTTCAACTGAAATTATTTTACAACACAACTATATAGATAGGTAGGTACTAAACATATCAAAAGTGTTAAGTGATCTAAATTCACTATATATTTATTAGAATAACGTTTATACACATATTTAAGTAAATATCAACCACTCCGTATTGCTGTGGTAGTCTTTATTATTAGGTAGATATAATTCAACGACAGATTCGACGGGACATAATACCGATCTTTCGATATTTCCATTGACAGTGTACTCCGGTTTTCATCTTATCTACTACCTATTTTGTGAATTTACATATTTACATAAGTGGTTAGTGTACTACCAAATATTGCAAAAAATAATAATAATGAGGGTCAAGTTTAATTGATGTAAGTAGGTACCTATCCGGAGTAGATAAAGTAATTCAGAAACCGGGATATATATTCTAAGATATGTGGCCTTACACAGCTTTGATCATTATTTTGTGGGACAATGCTGTGGCAGGACTCGTCGAAATATTCAACATATCTAAAATTATTGATACGTATTCAAGAACTCGCAAAACAATTTAACTATTTACTGAGTATCAATCAATACGAGATAA
Organism: Trichoplusia ni; assembly: GCF_003590095.1. NCBI lineage: Eukaryota > Metazoa > Arthropoda > Insecta > Lepidoptera > Noctuidae > Trichoplusia > Trichoplusia ni. The sequence goes on from NW_020800053.1 coordinate 16,764, forward strand.
CGTATGACTGTCATAACTTAGAGCTTGAGAAGCGCTTCTGTTCGCTAAATTCCTTTGACGAACCGCGCTTTCAAACTTTTAACAACGTAAGCACAGTAAGTATTTTCCAAAGAAACATGTGAACTTTGAATTAACACAAATATCTTAAAAACTGTTTCAATTATGCTTTTTTTGTACTGATATGTAATTTCTTGTTTAGTATTATGACTTTGGTGTTGAGTGCATACAAAATTGAGCAAAAATTTTGGCTAAATAAATTAGTAAATTACGTAAAAATATTTACAAACCACTTATACATTAAAAAATAATCTGTCTTTATTTAAAATAATAAAATCTATGATCTACTATAATTTATATAAAATAAGAAATGTTCTATGCAATATGTGTCTAAATGTAATCCTAGTAGCTTCGAAAATAAATTGAGATCGGCATCGTATTTATGCATTTATATGAATTAGCGTGCCATTGCGGCGTTCTGTGGACTTTATCAATGAAATTTCAATATCTAGATCACTCTTGTGTACAGCCTATGTGTATGTACTTGAATCACACACTTCTATGAACTAACCCTGGTACATTCAAAGTATTGTGTTATACATTCTGGTTTAAGTGCCTCGCACTTGAAATCAGGTAACATTAAATTCGTACAAAAATATTCGTCAGTTACAAGCTTCGGGCCATGTTACAAGAAGATAGCAACAAGAAAATATAACTAGCAAAGAATACGCTGATGTGATCGATTGTTGCAGCAAAAGTAAAAAATTATGAAATTATTTACAAATATTCACTGCTGTGAAATAACAAATATTAACTAAATATACGTAATACGTTATATTGTACCTATTATTATTAAATACTATTATTATGACTTGAACTTAAAATACAACTATGAGCTATATTTTATACCTAAGCTGCAGTTATATCCTAGTTCCTTACAATATGGCAGTTGTCAAATCGCTAGCTGAGTTGTTGCTTACGACTACAGTGATCTTTTGGTTTAGAAAGCTCGGAGTTTCATTGCGTCGAGCGTTATTATTTTTGCTATGTATGACAACTTCATGATGCTTTATCACAACCAATATTGCAATGAAAATATATATTTGGTAAGATTTGCAGGTACATCACGTAAAATAATATAATGAAAGCACTATAGCCAAATATTAGTAATTGAAAACAAGCACCTGTAGTATATATGTTGAATTTTGGCAAGATAATTGAATTTTATTAATGATTATATGGAATGTGGTACCTACATTCGCTTGCAAAGTCTAGCGATACTTAAAGCGTACGGCCCAATTTGTTTTGCATTTTATTTGTTGGGTCGTTTGCTACAAAAGTAATAGGCACATGCAACACGAACAAGATTTGAATCTAGTCTCCGTTACACCAGTCGGATATCCGGATAATATCAGATCTAAAATAGATTAAATGTACCTAATTTCGAATTGATGAGATTAAAACGATATACTTATTTAACGTCTTACGTATAACGATACATTAGATAGCTTTGATATCATTATTCGTTCGTTCTCTTATGATTTGTTGTTTATAATTAAAGAGGCACAGAACCTGGCACACTGTTTTATGAAATGTGCGTTATTTGTATCAGCACCGACATAATTAGACGAGTTATCGCTTAGTGCACCGCGCACTACCCAAACACAACACCATGAACACATCACTTGTATAATAGTCTAATATTGATTTCACAGTGATTGTATTATTTACGATTGGCACATTTAAATAGGTATAACATAGGTACCTACAGTTCTATCACCAGGAGTATTACAAACTTGTTACTGTCTTCTTTCTATAAAACATATTTTGTGATTTGATAATACTTATAACAACATTTATACCAACAACGAGCCTTGGTAACCATCGAATCAAAACCTATCGCGCGTGATGTATGCTGGAGAGAAAACAAACTTAACGCGGTTCTCGTAATTAATTACAGTGCCTAATTAATATCTACATTATATAAACTCTTTATTACGTAGCCGTACAAAAGTTTTCGATTTAAACGATCACAATAAGTAACAATAATAATATTTCTATAATTATACTTTTATGTACACATCCAAACATTGCTTTCATTTTAAATAGTAAGATACACAATAATATCTTTTATATATTTCACTATATAATATTCATTATTTACAAATTTAATCAGTAATACTTAAAAGTAATATTGCAGCTCGCCAATCGCCTCCCTTCGTGAATCTCTTCCCGTCTCTCAACGCTCTTGCTTCCTCATTCCTGTCCTCTGTACGTACGTGTAGATAGATATTTTAAATCATATTTATTTTACATGGTTCCTTAATGATAACTGAACTTTTGTTAATATATGTATAAGTAACTCTCATCTCAATTACTTCCGACGAAGTAGACGTTAGGCCTCGCTATGTTGGCATAGCGTCGTGAACGGTGTTCGCAGTTTGTGCTGGTGCAGTGTGTCCCCACACGGCGCGTACAGTGTGATGTTACCTCCGACTGTCTCCGACCGGCTCCCGCGCGCGGCTCGCCGCCTCCCGCCGTCTCCCGCCGCGACCAACTCCTGAGTATTGTCTCCTTGTTCTAGTAGGACCATCTTTGTATACAACACAGATATGTTCATAAAAATTTAAGTCTAAACATGTTTGTAGTCTTTTCGTCGAATCTGAGATAACTTACGAAGCTAATTCATATATTATAATTTATAATTCATTATTATCTAATAAGTCAGTCAATATACATATATTTAGTGATTAATATCACTGAAGTATTTTCGACTGGAATAACTGTGTACAGTCGAATATTCAGAGCATACATTTACATACTCAATATGATATAGAAACGGTGTGAAAACATTTTCCTTTTACTGGTCAACAAACAATCGATGTAGCACATTCGAAAATGTGGACGGAATTGGACTGACTTTCAGATGTTGGCGGCGTGTCTCTGATATAATTTAATTGTTTTGGTACTCAAGTACTAGATGATTGGGGATACTGTCCTAGGCGGTTTTAGCGACTAGTATGTTTCACACGAAGAAATTCGTAGCTAAAACCAAAGGCGCGACGGTGGTTTGGTGTTTACGTAATATTATTTACAAAACCTATAAGTGTCAGTAGGGAGTATTTCAAAAAATGTTTTCACACAGTCGATGTCAGTCTAACCTTACAACTACTTAACACTAATATTCACAGTCTCCGCCCGAGAGCGACACACGATTTTGCATTCCACATGCACGTCACAGTTAAGGCGAATCTACTGCGCTACAAAAATACGTGGGCAATGTCCATTATGCAGTCAAAATACGAGCCACATATAAAGAGCAAAAAATATGTCTCCTTTAATTTTTATATCCAATATATGTAAATTTAATCCGTCTCTTCTTATATTAAATAATTTTTTATCCATAATATATATTTCCTTACAACTAATTAATCACGACTCCCACACGGAATAGTCCTCGCACACTGCGAACGGTCTGCACAATGTCTCTCCTCAGTATGGGTTCTGAGATTGGTACATCTCTGAGTCTGCATTCATTTGAGTTGCACTGCTCGCGTATACGCGTGCGCGCGTCTCGTTCGCTAATCACCGAAACGCGTGCATGCCTTTTTCCACTTGCACTGGGTGCACCAGAGGTCGCGCTGGTCCATGCCATATACCTTACGACACTTCTTGTTGTCGGAGCGCGGCCGCCGGCCGGGACTGCCCGGGACCCGTTGGCTCCAGATAACCGCATGTGTTTCTAAAAATAAAACATTGCTATTGTAATTATGTCTTTACTGGTCTACATTATTATAAGCGAAATTTATAATTGTCGATAATTTTATGTAAATATCAATGTAAATTAACTTACCGGTGAATGCGAGGTGGACCAGTGATGTGTTACGGGAATGCTGATAGGCCGGGCGGACCCATTCTGCATAGTAGAGAGCAGTCCTTGCCTGAAAATATAAAAATTGTAGAATTAGTTTGATGTAGTAACTAAAATCACGTGTTTTATTAGTAGATGTTGAGAATCACATAATTTGATATATTAGTAGGCTGACCTGAATGAGCCGACGAGCTGTCGCTGGTACTCGGGGTCCTCGTGCGGCGGGCGGCACATGTCGCGGTGGGAGAGCGTGGGCGGCGGCGCCGGGCCGCCACCTCCCGCTCCGTGTAGTAGAACTCCTCCTCATGGTCACTGTCACCCTCTTTCTTTGGCCTGGAACGCGATATATCACAATCAGATACGATGCATACCAAAATTAGACATGAAACACGTCAAGATCGAGAGATCCAAGAATCGATCCCACTCTAAAAATAAAAATGCATGTTCTCCCGGTTTCGGTTAAAGTAAACAATGCATTCTTAGCCGTTCAAAGAATAAAGCAACTACAGCGCGTGATCCACGTCATAAGACGGTATAAATACCGTTAATGTACGTGCCCGGAAAGTGTCGAAGATTGATCATGAGGTAGTTTGTAAAATATATGTATGATCGGTGTTATAAGAGCACAGTAGGGCAGGGTTACGTAAGTGGCTGCGGGCGGCGGCGGGCGACCTTGCGCGCGCGAGCGGGCGCGGGCGCGGGCGGGACTGTTGCTACCAACCTTGTCGCGAAGCCTCGCTGCTTCCGGGGTCACCAAGGGCCGGCCTTTCAGTGTGCTCTAAGTACTTTATGCTAACTACAATGTTGTAAGCATCAAGGTTGAAGGCATGCTCACTTTTTCTGAACACCTATTATTATGGTACTCGATTTTTTATTCCCTCAGTCAACTATTTTTGTTAGGCAACATTTTATTTATTGCGTTGAACCTACGCCTTACATGATATATCGCCACAGTTTTGAGAAAATATATTTTTAAATCAATGTTCTTTAATAGCGTCGCCAGCTTTCGTAGCACTATTTTATTTGCTACGAAAAACTGAAATTCTTTACAATTTGGATGCAAGGCAGTTGTGATAAAGAAATAGCTGTGCACATATTTTACTACTTCATCCATACGTCGCGTCATATTTCAGCCAGTTTTACTCGTGATGCAGTGCTTATTGAACAATGCTTTCTTTATTGATACAGGAAACGAGATGTTTGTTAGCGGCGCACTTAGGCTGTAACCTTGCCAGCTGGCTTGTTGGCGTTGCGCAATTATTATTGCACCTAGCACGTGCATTAGCTACCGCACGTGACCTTTGGACACGTGACTGTTGCATATGTTACCTATTCTAACGTTTATCTAGTAGTTACAGTCTACTGCTAGATTACAGATGCTCAGGCGTAAGATTTCATAATCGTAGTAATCATAAAAATGAATATATGTAGTTAATTATTTTTATTACGTAATTTCAACGCTAGTCTTCAGGTTACACTGATCTAGAATTAAAATATACAAACCCCAAATGTGTATTCCTGATGTGTGCCTCAATCGCTGAACAGGTATTCGTGTGGTAAGTGCATCCTCGCCAGGTGCACACAAAAACTACACTGTTGATCTGTAACAATAATAATACCATTATAAATAAGTGTGTACTTACGTAATAAAGACCGAGGACGTGTAATTAAAAATATAACGGTTGTTACATTAGTTTTATGATTAAAACCGTTGGAATTTGATGAGTAAAATCGAGCGGTGATGTAGCGGAGACGGAAGCAGTTGTAGGCCGTGGCCTTGTGGACGCGCGGCCCTCCTGCATCGCCGGTACTTAGTAGCTAATGTAGCTACACTACGAGAACCGCGGCTTCGACTTATGTATATGAAAATATATTGTGTCTATTGTTTCTTGGTAATACAGCTCTCCTATAGTGACATCATTATAAAATGACTTATTAACTTATTAAAACCTAGGTAAATCTCGGGTATTTTGATTGCTCGGAAGCTCATAATTTTAAAGGATTCTCAGACATGTTATTTTTGATGCCGCAAGTCAGAATACTTAGCTAGGAAGAACTAGCAAAGAGGCAGCCCTAAGTGTTAGCAACCGAGGCAAACGCGCGGGGCCGCGGTTGGCGTGTCTTGCCAAAGTTTCTGCATCGACCTTCTACCCAATGCCACATTATTTCGGCCAACCGAGCTGAGCTACATGCATACATGAGCACATACCGGGTTTACCGGCCTGTTACTAAGCTGCATCTCGCTAAATATAGAACACTGTTCATGCAGATGCAGCTATGTAGTGCGATCCGATTTAGTTTCAGCAAAATGAAGATGTACGAAGACGATTCATCTTTTTGAGTGGGCCGAGTTAGCTTCCCGTGAAACTGCCACGCTTTACTGTCATTCGATATGTATAGCTAATATATGTTGATAAAGATGAACGCATTGTGTATTTTCAGCAAGTTCCGTCAAAGAGATATATTTAGAATAATTTTGAAGGTAGCTCTACCAACCTAATAAACTTGTGTAAGCCGTGGCCTGCCTTTGCACCAGATCTGGCAGGCGAGGCTATATTAAGTGCACTTAAAAGTAGGTTAGGTCACCGGGGAACGAGGTAGAGGGGCGCTTGGATCCGGGGAGTGAGGAGTGGAGGGGGGATAAGGCCGCGAACTGGGTCGAAACACCAGGGCCAAGGGTGGTCTATGAAGGTTGCGCTTCTTTGTCTCATTCGAGGACAATCCAACAAATGCACAATTGCATAAGTGAAATCGTTACGTCATAACATTGAGCGGATGACATTATCTACATTTATTGCCCATGTGATCTGCAGCTTCTAATGATACTCGTGTGGTTTATACCTAACTAAAACTGTAGGTACGGATAGTAAGAGTTCCTATAGATAGTGAGAGACGATGAAAGAGATTGCTCGCATAAGTTGTGTGAATCACTGTAGTGAATGTTCAGGAAAGTATTTTCTGGTTCATTCTATAAACCTAATGAATTCATAGTATGTAGAGTCGTAATATTAAGGATTTTGCCACATGTATAGTGTTATAAATACCTCAAAAAATAATCTAATTGTTATCTAATAAGACAGACCCAGTTCCAAGTCTTGTGACAAATAGAGAAACATTGTAAATTATAACGACTCTACATTGTAAATGTAATCAGATTCTGTAGGTTCCTGATCGTTGGCACAGCAAATAGTTTATTTTAATATTGCTTTACCTTCCCTTGCGGGGCGAGGGGCCGGGGACACCGGGAGGCGGGGGGGGGGTTTGTCGAATGGCGCTGCGCGTGTTTCACTTCAGGAGGGCGCCTCCCTTCCCTACGCTGCACCACTGACCTACTTTCAGCCTTCAATAACGCTGTGCTACTATTTTCGTGAATGTACCTATTCCATCAAACAAAGAACATTGAGCTTATATTGGTATGTTGGAATTGACCCCTCTTAATAAACTTTTGTTACTGTTTGTGACAAATGGACTAATAGAGAGTTATGTTCGTGACGAGTTCTGTGGATATTGTTTTCTGTTCACATATTCTTTTAGGGGATATTTTCCAAGAATAAATGTTATTCATGTAGCCATGTCACCTCAGGATGTCAAGTACATACTTTGAAGTGACCTACTAGGCGTTTGGTTATTAATTCCCTAGAATTATTCGATAAATAATCACGTCACGCAGTAATCTTTCGCGTTATTATCATTAGCCTCTTTCTAGGAACCTAGTCAAACCGTATTTATAAGTTTACCACAAATGTATTCTAAGAAATAGTACGAAATGTCGAATATCTGTTATGGCAATAGCTTAACAGATTGAATAAATACAGATATTTTTTAGCTAAGTTATAAGATAATCAACCAAATTTTACGTTTTTAGTGATGTCACAAAATAATTGCAATCTAATACATATCTTCACTATGTAGAGTCGAGTAAGTTCTAGTCGTTTATAATAGAAAGTATGTAAAACGTATGTTGAGAATAACCCTATAGTGTCTATGTGTGTCGTCGGTACGGTTACACGTGCCGTCCGGCTTGTATGTGTGCAATGCAGTAGTCGATGCCAGTGTGCACCTATATCTGTGTGCATAGTACTTTGTTACAGCCAGTAAACATCATAAACTAAGCCTGACTCACCCGTTTCATCTATACTTTGAATTGAGATGATACTCTTATATGTGACAAGGAATATGCAAAAAAGACAGTTTGTATTAAATGACTCTCCTACTAAACCTGAGTTTTAAGAACTTAACAAACAAAGGATGTTGGGAGTGAGATTTTTTTGTACACAGAAAATAGTCTGTTTCCAAAATAAGAGTTTAAGGTGGTTAATTATAAAGAGTGTTTGTATATCATTCACTAATTAGTCCTTCAATAGTATTGCACCAGTGCAATATGTAATATAATACCTACATTGTATTTACTTTTGGCTCCATTAGATTAACGATTATGACATCATTGATATTCTTAAATTTACTTAACGTAGGTAGCTGTATTTGCCGGTAAGTTTTATATAAGAAAAAAACATTTGAACCGGTTTGCCGTTAGCTAAAAGAAACTACAACCAACCAGCCAAGAAATATTAACCGACTACGTTCTTGTTTTAAGTCTGTAAACAAGTAGCGATTGAATAAAATTATATTTTATGACACCGGAATAGGGTCGAAATTGGAATATTCTATTAGTTGCATATAAAACGTGCCGGCATAAAACGCCGGTTTGTTGTGGCGCTATCTCTTTCCAACGTGAAACGCCGCTAGATGATAATATTGATTTGTTTTCATTGCGTCTCTCTTTTACCCACGAGCGAGTAAGATAAGTCTGTTTCATCGACTTGACCTTCCTTATTTACACTCACACACGCATGATTTCCACAGTGCCAGATAAGTTGTTTTCGCGTCATCTCCTTCTAGCTCTAGAAACGAAGCGAACGAGGAAGACGCCATTTAACGAGATGCGTTGCGTTACTGGCTGCGTTTTGCCGGCCGGTACTGCGGAGCGCAGCACTCGTAGCCCCGCGCCGCGCGCCCGCTGGTTAACATAATGTAGGCCAGCGCAGACAGGCGACAGGGAACCATTTGCGTCGCATTGTCGCTGAATCGTGTCACGGCTCACACAACTCATATTATTTAATTAGCCACTCTGAAAGCTGTCATGCTGCTAGGAATTATCCGAGAAGCTATTCTCTACATACTACTCTAGCTAGAATTCATAAATCTAACTCTAAATATTTTAAGTAGATGACTTGAAAGTCTTCATTAAATAAACCATGTGTCAATGTTGTTATGATTGTGCGTACGTTTCGACCAACTTATTTGGTGCGTGGGAGGAGTGTAGAGGGACGTAGAGCGCGCGAGGGGCGTGGAGGGCAGGGGGAGGGGGTAGAGTTGCCGGCGCGGGGTGGGATTCTCACGTGGCTAGGCTAGCGGCTGTGTTTCAAAACAAGCTTTGTCCACTAGTTGCATGTTTACAAAGAAAAACCTCTCCAAATCATGAAGTTGTTTAAAAAGTAAAATACAAGAACCATTTCCGCTAAGCAATATCCGTAAACTTAACGGTAACGTTTTTTGTCCTTACGTATTAACATCAGAATAGTTTCACTACCTTTGTTTCGGAGTGAGAAATAATTCATTCACAACTATACATTTGTACACTTATTTACTATTGATAAGTAGGTGTATTAAATTCAGGTAGCTTGTATCAAAATATTCATATTATGTATTTAACCAAGGTCACCAGCATTAATTTATTTGCGTACACAATAAACACTTGGTATGAATTCGAATAATGATGTTTTTACAATACTAGTATTTTATAAATATTTATAAATATGTAGGTAGTTTCAAATGTAGCGACAATAGAGTTAGACGTCCACCTTCAGTGACGTATCAAGGCAACAATCTTGTGAAGTTAAAGTGAATGAATAACCTTTGTTATGTAACTTTAGTCACACAAAGAAATTAGAAGAGATGGAGCGATGATGCATGAGCGAGAAAGCGCGAGCGGCGTGCACCCCATGCAGCCAGGGGACGACCAGGAGCAGGGCAGGTCACTGAACTGACAATACTTTACCCCTACGGCTCGAGGAACCGCCAAACGTTACGTTCTGACGTTTGACCCCCGGTGAGCCTAATTTGTAGCTTATTTGATGCTTTCAAATAATTAGAGCTTCCGAAAGAATACAATCAACGACATAGTTAACGTTATCCGTCAGTGGTACATAAAATAGATCAAAAACGATACGGTGAGTTCAAGCTATGCCATTTATGATACAAATAAAATAATCACGAAGATATATAGATTAGTAAAGAAATGTGCTACAGGTGGCGCGGATGCAATGAACTCAGGTCCAAAACATTCCCCTCGGGTGACCCGCGGGCGGCGGGTGCGGGCGGTGCACCCTCATCACTTCATGTTTTTCACTCAACCTACTACGCCGACAGAGCCGACACACACACATCCCAGAATGTGGACAGAACACATGAAAAATGCCTGGTGGCAAGAAACTACGCAGCGTTCGTTCGCCTCATCTCATTGTGAGAAGCGAGCTATGTTCACTATTGTTTGATGCGATTGGTATTTGGATTATCAGATGTCGTTGCATTGTCATTGTTAATTTGATCGGTTTTTTAACAATATAGAAATTTATACGAATTGAATTAAACCTGTGAATCGATCTATTTATCATTTATTGTTTATTAAGTAAGTAAGAGCGGCTTGATACTTTTAGTTGAACAAAAACAAAATCAAGCACGGCGCAGCGCACGTGTTGAGTTAAACGGTCAAAGGTGACAGGCGTCATTTGTCGTGACTGCCGGCTGTGGGGCACTCTGCGTCATCCTAAACTACTACAACAAATAGGTCGCCTTAAAGTGAGAACGACTCTATTGTTTTAATTAATTAGTTCAGAAATCATTTTTCTTGTAAAAATTGTGTCCAGTTTCATTGTTTTATTCAGGTCTATATTTCTTCTATGAGTCATGTATTACAAAGCTTTCGAGTGGTGGTGAAAAAGATGACGAATCAGACGCGTGGGGCAGTCGCCAATCGTTGTAGAGCCGCGACGCTTTGGTCACCGACCCCTACAGGTTCTAACTTGTTACCATTTTACTTTTTTCTATAAGTATAATAACAGGACGAGCTTAACCGGCTTATTTTTTAGAGAAGATTCTTTAGTCGTTAGCAAATCACAAAAGTAGAATCATACGATATAGCAGTGTTCTTGTTAGTTGTAGTCACCTATTTATTTGTTTTCGTTTCACTTTTATTTTTATAAAATTATGTAGACAAAAACTGTAATAGCCGTAGCTGAAGAGTTAAATGATTTATAAAAACTACCTTTGGACCATATCACTTTCATCTTTTCATATCAAATCATTTTACTTTGCGTATTAGTTTATATAAGTTACTAAATAAGTTAAAGTAACTAAGTAAGTAGTTAAGTAAGTTACTAAATAGAGACTATTTAACTTAATATTACAGCACGAATACAAATCTCACGTTAATATGAATTGATAGAGAAATAAGGAGAGATTGTACTGTCATAAGATCTTTGGCAACCGCTCAACGTTTGCAAACGACACGATTTTAAGTGTATTAAAAGATTGGTCGACTCCAAGGAATCTGGCGAAACAGAATCAGACGTCGCAATATACATTATTTTGTGAAATGAGAAGTTTGTTGAACCCGCGGACTGCTCATTATCGCGTCTGATGAACTCGTCATACCATTGTTCCAGCCGGTGATACTCTACGCCGCTTATAGGTATGTCATTTTGTCATTACGTACCCGCTTACATGCCCACATGCAGATATGCAAGTAGCCACGTCCCTCCGGCCACACCGGTACTAGAACGCGACCAAATCTAAAGAAGTACACCCTCGATACAACCAAGACAATTCCATTACTAGAACGAATTTACGGTTACCCCAAAATGTTGGTTGTAAATAAAACAGATAAGTGGAAACTAAAGCGTAGAGCATTACAATAGTCATAAGCCATAAAATCGCTGTCGCCGCGGCGCCGATAATAACGGTAATCGAAGTTTGTTGATTGTACCCAAGGTTGTAATCCGTACCCTTGATATATACGACGTGAAGTGAAAAGCAAGTGATCCTTCTAGATTTAAAACCCAAGTGTAAACATTTAAACTGTCAAGAACGGGCAGTGAACCGGCCGCAGTGTCATTGCCCTGCCAATGCCGGTTAAAAAAAACGCATTGCCTCCATCTATCTATCCGCCGACGCCGCGAGACGTGCGTTTGTATCAAGAAAATTCAGTGCCAATATCAATTCATTTTGTTTGTAATTTGCGAATAATTTTCAAGCATAGTTGACTAATATTAATGCGAAAGAAAACCCAATAAATCTGTTTTAATACCTCTACAAATAAAGTGATATTTAAATCCAACAAAAAAGACAACATTAAATATGTTGTTGTCCTTTGCCGATGATCGCGGTTTTGGTTAAGTTTTACAAGGTGTTGATGTTGCCACAATTGATAAGAAGTCGCCTGAAAGTAGCTGATTAATCAGGATTGACAAAGATCGAAAATCCTTCGCTTAAGTAATTACCACCCACTGAATGTCGTGTGACACGCAAAGGGTTGTAACTGTAGCACTTCCTTTGTTCAGTTTAATTGTGCAAGGTGGTAGAAATAATTGCCCAATGTGGGTACACACCCATAATGACCGTAACCGCAGCTGGTTGGTGTGCCCGTCAGATACTGGTCAATGTCTTGTCGGTCGGTGTTTTTGACCGCGCCAAGGTCGCCAGGATAGGGGTACGTGAACTTTATGGCGCCTTTGTAGTGCGCCCGAGAACTTTCACTGCTTAATGACAAACTGATGAGTATAATGAGGTCTCGTGACGAAAATTCGCGCAAACGATAAAATAACCCAGTGATATGCGCAGGGTTATTAGAACGAGGGAGTTGTGTGGTGCTAGGGCGATGACCCGCAGAGCGAGACGGAGCGACAACAACACTGAAGTTCGTGCGGTGGACGCAGCGCCGCCGCGCCGGTATACCGTGCTTGAGACATTGTTTCAAACTGAATCATATTTCTTTACAGTGCAAGTAAACTGAGACTGTTACATAACAAATAACTTTCGTCAACATTTTCCAGAATCGTTAAAAGTTATTATTTTTGTGTAAATTACTATGGTACAGTCAGCGAAGGCTGACTCTTAAATTCTAATTAAATTTTCTAATTCTATTTAGCTATATAAACACGAACCACGCGTAAACATAGTTCCATATTCAGAATAATCGTAACAAGTGGGTCGCTCGTGGATGGTTATAACCTATTTTCGCT